>NW_013549756.1:21967-23851 GCF_000499425.1 Eimeria acervulina
GCCGCACCCACAGCCACGGCAGCAGCAGCAGCAGCAGCAACAGCAACAACAGCAGCAGTATTCAAGATATAAACAACAGATATGCTGTTGTTAAGCGTTGTTTGTTGGATTTCTTTCTGTGTGATGCTGCAGCAGCAGCAGCCGCTGCTGCTGCTGCTGCTGCTGCTGCTGTTGCTGCTGCTAGTGTGATTGCTAGGGACCTTTTATTAAAGTTTGTTTAGTTTAAATCAAATGCATTAAATAAAAAAGATTAGTGGTTGCCGTTGCTGTTTAATGCTGTTAAACGAAGAAGAAAGAAATACAAAAAAAAATAAACAAAGACCTCGCGTTGTCTTGAAGAGATAAAAATAATATAAATAAATAAATATAAATAAATATATATATATATACATTTAATATTTTTATTATAATATATATTTATTTGTTTATATATATGTTCATATTTATATATTTATTTTATATATTTGTAGCGAAACCCTCGCGCTGTCTCCTCAAGAAGAGATATGCAATATAAATAAAAAGAGCATAGATATATATATGCTTTTTATCTTTATATAAAGATAAATATAAATAAATAAATATATATATATATATTTATTTATTTATTTATATGCATATTCATTCTAAATGTCTGTCTCTGTATTATGCTTTAAAACGTAAAGAAGTAATAACGAAAGACTTCACCTCTCTCTCTCTTTCTCTCTCTGTATATATATATATATATTATTTGTATATATATATACAATATATATATATAATTTGTATATATATATACTTTTATTTCTATATTTGTTTATTTATCTGCATACATATTCCTAAGCATATCTATTTATGCATGCAAATCTATATATATATAAATATATATATATATATGTATATAGATATATATATATATATACATATATATATATATATACAAATATATATATATATATATATTTATTTGTGTGTAGATACATAGACAGCTTTATCTATGTGCACTGATTATTGCATATGACGCAATAAACAGAGAAATATAAAGAGACAGACAAAGACAGACAGAGACAAAGGCAAAGACAGAAAGAGACAAAGAGAGACCGACAAAGACAGAAAGAGACAAAGAGAGACAGACAGAGACAAAGACAAAGACAGAAAGAGACAAAGAGAGACAAAGAGAGACAAAGACAAAGACAGAAAGAGACAAAGAGAGACAGACAAAGACAGACAGAGACAAAGACAGAAAGAGACAAAGAGAGACAGACAGAGACAAAGACAGAAAGAGACAAAGAGAGACAGACAAAGACAGGGAGACAGACAAAGACAAAGAGAGACAAAGACAAACAAAGAGAAAGAAAGAGACAGACAGAGACAAAGAACGAAAAAGAGACAAACGGAGACAGAGAGAGACAGAGAGACAGACAAAGAGATAGAAAGAGACAGACAGAGACAAAGAGCGAAGAAGAGACAAACAAAGACAGAGAGAGAGAGAGACAGAGAGACAGACAAAGAGATAGAAAGAACCAGAGAGAGAGAGACAGACAGAGAGACATAAACAGAGACAGAGACAGAGAGACAGAGAGACAGAGACAGAGACAGAGAGACAGAGAGACAGAGACAGAGACAGAGAGAATATGAGTAAGATAAAAAGAGAGAAAGGCAGGCGTTCATTTAAACATATATATCTGCTGTATATTGAAAAATAAACAAATAAATACACATACATATATATATATACTGTATATTCTACATATATATTTATATATATTCTAAAGATATTTTCTCTATATATATATATAATATATATATATATATATATATATATATATATATAAAGCTGAGTATTGTTGTTAGAGGCTTAGTCTCATATGAACAGACAGAAATATTTGTATATATATATAATCTGCT
>NW_013549755.1:0-13233 GCF_000499425.1 Eimeria acervulina
TTTTTTCTCATTATTTGATTTATTGAATTCACAATTATTTCGTTATTTTTATTTATTTGTTTATTTTTATTTTGTTTATTCGCTGTAGTAGTCTACAAACCAAAGAAGACAGCGCTGCTAACTACACCCACTCGCTGGTGAGGGCGTCAGGGGCTGCTGTTTTTTTAAGTAAAAAATTATTTAAAAAAACCTTAAAACTCATTCTAAAAAAGAAATAAACAACAAAAAATTAAATATATATTACATATATATTTATATTTATGCTTATATTTATATGTATAGACTCAGCATTCAAAACAACGTCTGCCTACTGGGGAGGCTGTGCATAGACATCAGAACTCGAATTAAATTAATAAATCAAAAACAAATTGCACAAATAAAGTTATTTCCTCATCAAGACAGAGACAACCCCCTATATATATACATATATATATATGTATATATAGATACTTGCATATATATATATATATTATCTAAACCTTATATATTTATATTATATATAATATGTAATATCCTACAATATTATGCTGTATAAGTGATATTACCCTATTATACATATCTACCTATATATATATTATATATATACATGATAACCAACTACTCAATAAATAAATAAATATATATATATATATATATATTGTATGTTGTTTATTATATATATTATCTATTATATATATATATAACTGCGTGTCTCCTCGGCCTCTGGCTGTATTAGAGTAAAAGCAAAAAAAAGCAGCAACAACCTCGACTTAAGTTTTTTGAGTTTTTGTTTGCTTTTAATTCGCCAAGAAGACACAGAAAAAGAGACAATAGCGTTCGTAATCCATTATATGCTGCTGCTGCTGCTGCTGCTGCTGTAGCTGTAGCTGCTGCTGCAGCTGCAGCACCCCACATCACAACACCGGTTGCTGCTGTTGCATGCAGTATATATAAAAACATCAAAGACTTGTACACATTTATACAGTTAAACATTTATATATTTAAACGTCTGCTTGGTTTACATAAAGATATATAGTCATAGACATTTAAACATTAATACATTTATATATTAATACACGTAAACATTTATATATTTATACACGTAAACATTTACATGTCTATACACCCCAATATTAATATACACTTAAACATTAACACACCCTCAGATTTATGCGTCTAAACATATAAATAAAATCTACAGGCATTTAAACAATTAATTATTTAATAATATTTAAACAATTAATTATTTAATTATTTATTTATTTAAATATTTAAATATTTAAATATTTTATTTTATTAGCTCTCAGCAACCAGCCAAACAAAACCCAAAAAATTCGACGAAAAGATGCGAACTTCAAACCCCTCTTTCAAACACTAATACACACATATTATATATTATATAGATTATATATTATATAAATAAATAAATATATATCTATATATATATATAGATATATATATTTAACATATATATATTTAACATAAATATTATATATATATACGCTGGCACACACACAGATACACACACAGACACACACACACACATACACATACCTATCAATAGACACGTAAAAATATATATATTATATATAATATATATACAAATATATATATAACATATATATATATATATGTTATATATATATATAACATATATATATATATATACACACATATATACACATGATACTCTAAAGGCACGAAGACACAAATTCGAATTCAGTTGCTGCGCCCCCACAAAAACAACACTCGGACGCCGCAGCAACCAGCTAGCTGTAGCTAGCTGTAGCTAGCTACAGCTAGCTAAAGCTAGCCATCGCTAGCTACAGCTAGCTATCGCTAGCTACAGATAGCTACAGCTATCTATGACTAGCAGCAGCTAGCTACAGCTAGCTACACTTCGAAACAACTATAAAAACAACCCGCTACGGCCAGAACAGCTAGCTACAGCTAGCTACAGCTAGATACAGCTAGCTGCAGCTAGATACAGCTAGATACAGCTGCTAAAGCTGTATAAAGCTAACTCCGGCTCGCTAACCCCACGCAAAACAAGCAGCAAAGTGCAGCTTCCTGCAATCCACCCAATGCAGCAGCAGCAACAGCAGCACGAAGAGCAGCGGCAGCAGCTCCCGCTGCTGCTGCTGCTGCTGCTGCACAAGAAGCAGCAGCGCGGGCTCTCTTTGCTTCTCAGCATATTCTTCAAAGACCATCCGAGTGCATGCAGAATACAGAATCGGTATAAGACACAAAAAAATCAACACACCCTCCAGCTGCTGCTGCTGCTGCTGCTGCTGCAGCAGCAGCAGCAGCAGCAGCAATCAGCGAGCTGTCCACGCACCGAAGCAGGCCCCAGCAGCTCTCCGCACCACCGCGCGTTCATCACAGAGCGCCTCCTCCAGCAGCAGCAGCACCTGCAGCAGCAACAACAGCAGCAACAGCAGCAGGGAACCGCACCGTCTGCAAGCAGATCGACTGCAGCAGCAGCAGCAGCAGCAGCAGCACCTGCAACAGCAGGTACTCCTCTGTTACGGTGCAGCTGCAACACTCGCTGAGGGTTTAGGGTTTAGGGTTTAGGGTTTACTTGTTGAGCGGTTTGCTGCTGCACTTCTTTCTTGATGGATTGCTGCTGCACTGCTAGACGTAAACCCTCGAGCGCCAGCAGCCGCAGCAGAGGCCTCCTCTCACACAGGGCTAGCAGCAGCAGCGCATGCAGCAGCAGCAGCAGCAGCAACGAAGAAGACCCTAAGAATGTAGGATACACCTCGTTATGTGCTGTGCTCTTCTTTCTGCTTCTTTGCTCCGACTTTCGCTGCTGCTGCAGCAGCTGCAGCAGCAAAAACAACCATGAGCCTGAAAAACCTTCTAGCAAAGCAAAATCTGCTGCTGCTGCTGCTGTTGCTGTTGCTACTGCGGCATCATCGATATCTTCGTGCTGCTGCTGCTGCTGCTCTTGTTGCTCCTGTACTGTTGCTGCTGCTGTTGCTGCTGCTGCTGCTGTTGCGCGGACTATCTGTTGCTGCTGCTGACTCGTGTTGTGGAGCGGCGTAAGAGAGAGGGGGAAGCCTGCTGCAGCAGCAAGAGCTGCAGCAGCAGCAGCAGTACCAGCCGGCATCTGCTGCATGCGCAGTTTCAGAGTAGACAGCAGGTGCTGCTGCTGCACGAAGAAGCAGCAACCCCACCCTATAACCACCTCCAGCAGACTAAGGGGCCCCAAGGCAGTAAAATGCGGCTCCGCCTGCGCCAGCTGCTCCAATCTGCTGCTTCTGCTGCTGCTGCTGCTGTTGCTACTGCTGAGAGAGGAAACACATGCTGCTGTAAGGCAACTCAGCAGCGGCAACTGCGCAACCAGCTTCCGCTGCTGCTGCTGCTGCTGCTGCTGCTGCTGAACAGGTTCTGCCTCGTGGAGCCAATGGATTTCGCCGCGAGGGGCATCCCACCGTGCTGCTGCTGCAGCTGCTGCTGCTGATGATGATGATGCTGCTGATAATGCAGCAGCAACTGCAGCAGCAGCAGCACTCGTACAGCGAGGATGCAGCACTTCAAGGCAGAAACTAGCTGCTGCTGCTCCACTCCGCTGCTTCCTTGACCCTCTACCCGCATACTGCTGTTGCTGCTGCTGCTGCTGCTGCTGATGCTGCTGCTGCTCTGATTCATCAGCCCCAAAACGCCACGGCCGCCCCTCCGGTAGAACGGGGAAGAGAGGGCAGTAACTGGTGCTGCTGTTGCTGCTGCTGCTGCTGCTGTTGCTGCTGCTGCTGCTGCTGTTGCTGCTGCTGCTGCTACTGGGTGATGGATCTAACGCCAAGGCTGACTGCTGCAACACATCTGGCAGCAGCAGCCCCACAGCCCTCGCAGCAGCCAACTGCGCAGCACAACTGCATCCTTTAATGCTGCTGCTGTCGCTGTCGTTGCTGTTGCTGCTGCTACTTTTGCTGCTGGTGCTGCTGCTGCTGCTGCCATGTGAACGAGGTGCGAAGGCCTGCAGCAAGATGTCCTCCAAAAGCTGCTCAGCAAGCTGACATCTCTCATCGTCGCTGGTGCTGCTGTTGCTGCTGCTGCTGCTGCTGCTGCAGCGGCTTGCCCAAAGACCAGCGAGTGCAGCACCCTGCAGCAAGCCAGCAGCGCGAGCAGCAATCCGAGCAGCAGCAGCAGCAGCAGCAGCAGACGGGGAAGCCTCATCTGTGGTGCTGTTTGCACTCCAGCAGCAGCAGCTGCTGCAGCAGCAACTGCAGCAGCAGTTCTGCAGCAGCTTCGCAACCACCTGCTGCAGCAGAGAAACTGCTGCGCGCTTGCTGCTCAGTGACCAGTGCTGCAGCAGCAGCAGCACCACTTCGAGTGCATCCCGCTGCAGCACAAGGCTCTTCTGTGCTGCTGCTGCTGTTGCTGTTGGTGCTGCTGCTGCTGCTGGCAGCAGCTGCCGCACTTGCTGCTGCTGCCATTCAGGCAGAGAGCAGCAGCAAAGCAAGATACATCGCTGCAGCAACTGCTGCTGCATGCGGTTACTGCTGCTGCAGCTCCAAGCGGGAGTCCCTCTGCAGCAGCAGGTGTTGCTGCTGGTGCTGCAGCACGGCTGCACCGCAACAGCAACTGCAGCAGGAAAGAACAGCAGCAATTCATCATGGCGCAGCACCTCCTCCAGCATATGCTGCGAAAGTGCAGCAGCGTCTTGCTGCGGCAGCAGCACCAGCAGCCGCTGCAGCAGCAGACGCAGTGAAGTAACGATGCATGCAAGCAGCATCCCCTGCTGCTGCTGCTCTTCATGTTGCTGCTGCTCTTGCTGCTGCTGCTGCTGCTGCTGCTGCTGCTGCTGTACGTACGCAGCTGCTAAGTTCCTAAACAGACTCGTCAGCCTCTTGCTGCCTAGCAGCAGCAGTAGAGAAGCCCCCGGACCCCTCTTCCTTTGCTGCTGCTGCTCTCGTTGCTGCTGCTCTTGCTGCTGCTCTTGCTGCTGCTGTTGCTGCTGCTGCTGCTGGACGATCGTGCTGTATATACACAGTGCGCTCGCCAAACCGTCTGCAGCTGAGGCCAGAAGACGCAACTTTGCTGCTGCTGAAGGCAGCAGCAGCAGCTGCGGCTGCTGCTGCTGCTGCTCCAAGGGCTCAGCCGCGCAGCAAAGAAGATCACAAAGGCGTTGCAGCAAGCGGGCGGGGGGAGAAAAAACGAATATTTGCTGCTGCTGTTGCTGCTGCTGCTGCTGTTGCTGCAGTTGGCGCTGCACCTCCTCTTCTTGCTGCTGTTCTTGTTGCTGCTGTTGCTGTTGCTGCTGCTGCTGCTGCTGCTCGCAGTGGTGCGCAGATGTATCCCAGCGGCCCACGAGGACGCAGCAGCAACCAACGGACACTTCAGCTGCCTCAGCTGCTGGCAGCAACTCAAATATGGGCGGCTTTTGCTGTTGTTGTTGCTGCTGCTGCTGCTGTTGCTGCTGCTGCTGTTGCTGCTGATTACTGCTGCTGCTGCCGCCAAAGCTGTTCAGAGCTGCTCCGCATGCAGCCTCAACTCCCGCTGCAACAGCGCGCAGCAGCACCCAGGCCGGCATCAGCTGCTGTTGCTGCTCCTGCTGCTGCTCTTGCTGTTGTTGTTGCTGCTGCTGCATGCAGCCAGTAGACAGCAGAATATGCTGCAGCGACCGCACGCATGCAACGTAGGGGCTGCCACCAACTCCTCTTGCTGCTGCGACCTCTGTGCTGCTGCTGCTTGCATCAGCAGCAGCATCGGAAGGCTTGCTGCTAAGGACTGCAGCGACTCCGCTGCTGCTGCACTCTGCAGCTATCCTGCTGTGGAAGGCAGAAGCAACTTGCAGCAGCTGCTCTTGCAGCACCCGTTGCTGCTGCTGCTGCTGCTGCACGCGTTGCTGCTGCTGCTGCTGCACGTGTTGCTGCTGCGCGTCTTCCCTCTTCAAGTTGTCTTCTTCTACTTCGTCTGCAGCAGCAGCACAAGCTGCTGCTGCTGCTGCTGCTGCTGCTGGTGATACCAGTCGAGGAGTAGCAACGAAGCCCCCAAGAACAGACAGAACGTATGCTGCTGCTGCTGCTGCTGCTTCTCCTACAGGTTGTGTTGCTGCAACAATACCCACAAGCCGCAGCAGCAGCAGCAACGCATCTGGCCCCTCTACCGCAAGCAAATCGCCTCTAAGCAGAAGCAGCAGCAGCAGCTCTTGCAGCATCTGCAGCAGAACCTCCTGCTGCTGCTGCCAACTATCCGGCTCTGCTGCTGCTGCTGCTGCTGCTGCTGCTGCTGCTGCTTGCATGCACCCGCTCCCTTGTGCTGTTGCCAGCAGCTCCGACAGCAGCAGCAAACCACCCTGCACTTGCATCCTTTCATCGACGGTCATACGCTTGTTTTCGTTGTTGCTGCTGCTGCTGCTGTTGCTGCTGCTGCAGCAATCTACAGCTGCTGCTGAGAGCCAGGGAAGGCACGCAGACAGAGAAGCCAAGCACGCGGCGTCCCCATCGTTGCTGCTGCTGTTGCTGCTGCTGCTGTTAAATAGAGCGTGAGCAGCATGAGCAGCACGTGGGGTTAGAGCCCGCTGCTGCTGCTGCTGCTGCTGCTGCTGCTTCAGCTGGTCTCTCTGCACGGATATGCCTGCCGTTTTCAGTATCTGCTGCAGCAAAGGTAACGCTGCAGCTTTCAAGCAGCAGCAGCATGAGACAGGGCCTGCTGCTGCTGCCTCTAGCAGCATCTGCAGCACTAGCTTATTCATCGGCTTGGCTATGTCCTGCAGCTGCAGCAGCGGAGAGACAGTCGGCAGCAGCAGCTCCTCTGCTTGCATGACAGACAAACAACCATCCAAATCCTCCTCCTCCTGCTGCTGCTGTTGCTGCTGCTGCTGCTGCTGCCGCTGCTGCTGTTGCTGCTGTTGCTGCTGCTGTTGCCGCTGTTGGTCTGGCTGCTGTTGCTGCTGCTGTTGCACCGCTGGGGTTTGCTGCTGCGCTCGTCGTAGCAGCAAACCCAACAGATCCACAGCTTCAAGCGGCAGCAAGTCGTCAGGCTGCTGCTGTTGCTGCTGCAGCAGCAGCAACCCAAGCTGCACCGCCGCATCAGCAGCAGCAGCAGCCTCAAAGTGAGGAAGGCAGAGGGCAATAGAGTTTAGAGCCTTTTCCACGGGGTTGCTGCCCTTGCTGCTGCTGCTGCTGCTGCTGCTGCTGCTGCTGCTGCTGCAGTCTTCTATAAGGGACGGTATAACATCGACAGCCAGCGAAAGCACAAAGGGGCCGTAGAGAGGTGAAGCAGCAGCAGCAGCAGCAAACGCCTCAACTAGTTGCTGCTCTGAAACCAAGCAAACAAACATAGCTTCCACACAGTTTAAGCAAACAAAACTGCTCCTGCTGCTGCTGCTGCAGCAAGAGCAGCAGCAGCACGAGCAGCAGCAGCAAGAGCAGCAGCAGCAAGAGCAGCAGCAACAGACTGCAACAGCAGCAGCAGCTGCGCACTGTAGCAGCAGCACCAGCAGCGAACAGCCCGAGTGGACTCTAACAGCAGCACCATCAGCAGCAGCACCATCAGCAGCCGCAGCATTAGCAACCCCAGCAGCAGCAACTGCAGCAGCCGCAGCAACAGCAGCCGCAGCATCAGCAACCCCAGCGGCAGCAAGTGCAGCAGCAGCAAGTGCAGCAGCAGCAAGTGCAGCAGCAGCAAGTGCAGCATCAGCAAGTGCAGCATCAGCAAGTGCAGCAGCAGCAGCAAGTGCAGCAGCAGGAGCAGCAGCAGCAGCAGCAGCAAACCTGTGACTGAGGCGAGGGCGTTGGGGGGAGGGGTGAAGGAGATAGGGAAGTAAGTCATAATAATATCAACAGAAGCCTCGAGCTCAGTCCTTCGCATGCAGCAGCTGTACGTACACCCCAGCTGCTGAACAATTGCGAAGAGCAGCAGCAAACATCGAGGGTCTCTCTCGCCTTCAAGCTGCCGCGATATATCCAGCACTAATGCATGCTGCTGCAACTCCTGCTGCACTGCTGAAACGCAGTGCTGCAGCAACAGCAGCAGCAACTGCAGCAGCTGCTGCCGCGTGCTCTGAGCGAAAGAAGGGGTGTGAACCTGCTGCAGCAAACTGCGCAAAATAAACAAACCAACTGTACAATCTTCGCTCCAGTACTTGCTGCTGCTGCTGCTGCTATCATCGCTGCTGCTGCTCTCCTTGCTGCTGCTGCTGCTGCTGTTGCTGCTGCTACGCAGCGGCAGCAGCAGCTGCAGCAGCTCCGGAGATGACTCTGCAATGATGAGGCAGCAGCTAACCCCGCCCTCTGTGCCCTGCCAGTCTTTAAAAAATTTGTTGCTGCACAGCTGCAGCAACTCCCAGAGGTCGTCTTCCTCACTCAGCCTCTCCCTGCTGCTGCTGCTGCTGCTGCTGTTGCTGTTGCTGCTGTTGCTGCTGCTGCTGTTATCCGCTGTGCAACTACCTGCCGATGTGCGGCTACTGCTGCTGCTGCTATCTGTGGCTGCATCATTACCATTCTCTTTGCCTGTGGTTGTGTTGCTGCTGTTGCTGTTGCTGTTGCTGTTCTTGCTGCTGTTGTTGCTGCTGCTGCTGCTGCTGCTGCTGCTGCTGCTGCGGAGAGGCAGCTCTGGCATGCGGCGCATTATTTGTGCCGGCAGCAGCGCTGCTGCCTTTCGCATTTGTGCCGCCTTAACATAACCTGAACAGGTAACTGCTGTTGCTGCTGTTGCATCTGCTGCTGCTGCTGCTGCTGTGCTGCAGCAGTCGGCGTACCTGAGGACTTCTCTGAAAGACACACGCCCCACATGGAGATGCAGCAGCAGCGCAGCAAGAGCAGTTTCTTTTATCTGGTTTGCTGCTGCTGGTCCTAATACTTGTGTTGCATCTACAGCAGCAGCACCAGCTGCAGCAGCAGCAGCAGCAGGAGCAGCTGGCAGCAGGCATAGCTTTCTAATGCTCTCTGCTGCTTCCTCTGGACACAAGTAAGCAGCAACTGCTTCGTTTGCTGTCACTGCCTCGAAGCCTTCCGCTGCATCAGGCGCATCATCTGCTGCTGCTGCTGATGCTGCTGCGCTTGCTGCAGCATCGGGTCCAGCAGAAGCTGCAGCAGCAGCTGCAGCAGCAGCTGCTGCGTCTTCTGCTGCTGCTGCTGAGGCGCTGCATTTGTTTGCTTCAAGCTGATCTACACGATGAAGGTTAGAAGCAGCAGTGTCCATCTTGTGTTGAGCAGCAGGCAGGTGGGGGGCAAACCCTGCAGCAGCAGCTGCTGCAGCTGCAGCAGCAGCGGCAGCAGCAGAGGCTGCAGTTACTGCTTCTTCTAGTGCGCTGTGTATGGACAGCGCACATGAGGAAGCAGCAAAAGCAAAAACAATAAATATGCAGGGGGTCTAGCAGCAGCAAAAGAAGACAGCTGCAGCCCCAGCTGCAGCCGCTACGGGGACAGCATCGATGCAGCACAGCAGCAGCAGCAGCAGCAGCAGCAGCAGATGTGTCTCTTTGTTTTCTGTTTTTAGTCGTCTAAAATATTATTATTTCGCCTCACCATCTCATTAGCAGCTGCCTGTAGAGCCACAAGCGCAGCAGCTGCTGCAGCAGCAGCAGCAAGGAACGCATGCAAGGCTCGGAGGGAGCAGCAGAAGGTATTGCTGCAGCAGGGATAGCAAAAACAGAATTACGAGGAGCAGCACTGCAGCTGAATAGAAGGAAGAAAGCCGTCCGCCTGTGCAGCTTCTGCTGCAACAGCAGAGGTGGTGTTGTAACAGCATCAGCAACAGCAGCAGCAGCAGCTCCTGCAGAGCAGCAGCAGCAAGAACAAGTACTCCTCAGGAGCAGCAGCAGCAGCTACAGCAGCAGCAGCAGCATCAACAGCAGCAGCAACAGCAGCAGCAGCATCAACAGCAGCAGCAGCAACAGCAGCAGCAGCAACAGCAGCAGCAGCAGCAGCAGCACCAGATTTGTTTTGCTGCTGCAGGATGAAGCGCTCCTTGCAGCTGCTGAAGTCTGCGCTGCGGGAGCAACGCCAAGCTTCTAAAAAGAAGAAACCCAACAAGAAACAGCAGCAGCAGCAGCAGCAACAACAACAGCAGCAGCAGCAAGATGAAACTCAGCTGAAGACGGAGGCGGCAGCAGCAGCAGCAGCAGCAGCAGCAGCAGCAGCACCTGCGCAGTCTTCAGAAGCTCCCCAGAAGAAGTCGGTAGGGCTCAGCATGCATTTGAGCTGCCTATACACCTGAAGTGCTGCATATACACCTGAAGAGTTGCCTATACACCTGAAGAGTTGTTTTGCTTGTATGCATGCACACAATTGAAGTGCTGCATATACACCTAAATTGTCTAACCTGCAGTTTAAACGCATGCAAACAAATGCTGGCAGCTTATATACGGCTCAATTGAAGCAATCATATTATATATATATTATATATATTATATAATATATATTATATAATATATATAATATATATTATATATATGATATGTGTATATGTATAGACGTGTTTATGTTTTGTATGTTTGTAGTCGTGTTGATATTTTATTGCGTTTGTATGCTGCATAAACATAAACAGTTATGCAAATGTACATATCTTCTGTTTAAATAGCTTTTGTGTAGATAATATATATATATAAATATATATATATAAATATATATATATATATTTATATGTATATATTATATGTATGTTAATGCGCAGGCTGTTTAGATGTGTAAGTAATAAATTAGATAGATGAGTGCAGATGATTTAAATATATTAATATTAATATTAATTATAATTATTTATTTGTTGAGTGCAGATAATTTAAGTATATTTATATTAATTATAATTATAATTATTTATTTATTTATTTTGCTGCAGCTCTTCGTTTTATTCGTCGGGAATTTACCTCTGACAGTTTCTGCTGCAGATGTTCGCAGCTTTTTTGGCCGCAAGCTTCGTAAGATAAATAAATAAATATTTTTAATATTTGTTTGTTTGTTTGTTATTTATTTATTTAAATATCTTTTTATTTATCGTTATATGCACACTCTCTTCATTGCTTTTATCTTCTTGCTGAGCTTGCATCTACCGATTACTTTGAAGCCTTTGCTTTCTTCTTAATTTTTGTTTTATTATTATTATTATTATTTTATGTTGTTTTTCTTGTTTTATATTTAAATATGTTTTATCTTTTTAGGATGTACTTCTTTTGATTTGTTATCTGAGGGCTTTCTCTACTTTTGCATTTATTATTTATTCAGATGTCTTTATTTTTTGTATGTTTCGTCTGTTTACAGTTTGTTTTTATTTGTTTTTTCTTGTGGTGTATGAACACAGACAAATGAGCATTAAAGCCTTTTAGTCTTACTCTTAGGGTTTCTACTTGTTTATTATTATTTATAGCTCTTTATATGAAGAGGGTTTTTTCTTTTTATTGTTGTTTTATATTATTATTATCTTATTGGGTTTTTCTTATCTTATATTTAAATATGTTTTATCTTTTTAGGAAGAGAAAGAAGTGCTTTATAATGCTGTTTTTGCTGCAGAGTTGTTTATTAAAGATGTTCGCCTTCTGACTGATAAACAAACGAAGAAACCCAAAGGCTGCGGATTTGTAGAGTTTACAAATAAAGAAGCTCTGAAAGTACAATTAAACAAAAAATAGAATATATATTAAAGAATTAAACAAAATAAAATATTTATTAAAGTCTTTTTCTCTTTTTTTATGCATCATTTATCATAGAAATAACAAAAATGAAGACGAGAATTAATACTGAGCTTAACAAAACCCGTCTAAGGTGCAGATACACCTGAATACGAAAATGTTGATATGAGTTTTTTAATTATTTTTAAAGTATACTTTGAATATATGTTTTAAAACTCTTTTTCTTTTTATTTATTCTGCAGATCGCTCTAAATTATGATGGAAGGACCCTCAACGAAAGAAAAATACGGGTTGAGCTAACAGCTGGCGGGTATGCAGAAATGCAGAAATTAATATCTATTTAATTTAATTATATTTATATTTATATTTATATTTATATTTATATTTATATTTATATTTATTTATTTATTTATTTTTCATTTGCTTACGCTCTACTTGGGTATTTATATTGATGCCCTCTTCATTTGTATGAACGCTGAATAAATATATGAATGAGTATTGATATATTTAATGCATAATATAATTTGTATATATTTATGCATGCATTTGAATTTCTTCTGAAATACCTTTTCTATGTTTATTTATTGAAATACCTTTTCTATGTTTATTTATTGAATCTGAAGACAAAGCCAAAGCCGCTAGACTTACTATGCTAATTATGCAGATATATGATTGATGTTGTTTTTCTTCTTCTACAAAGTTATAATGAAATTAAAATATACTTTTGTTATTTATTAAAATATACTTTTGTTATTTGCTGCCTTATTTTAATTTCTTTGGCTTTGTTAAAATGCAGCGGAGGAAAATCAAAAATACGAACGGAGAAAATTAAAAAAAAGAATGAAGAACGCAGAAAAAGAAGAGCAAGTCAAGACAGCTTCATCTTTAACTTTTGTTTAATGTTGTTGTTTTTCATATATTTGTTATATATATAAACGCATATAATATATATATACATAATATATATATATATATATATATATGTGCATGCGTCTTGCGTGGCTTCACTTGCACGTTTGTCTTTGTTTGTGCTTTCGTCTCTTTGTGTATTTATTTTCGTACAACAATTATTTTCTTCTTTCAGGTGTACGTATATATACATACATATATATATATATACACCTTTTATTATTTTGTTTGTTGCTGTTATTCGTATTTGCACTGATTCATATCTTTTAATATATTAATTTTCTTCGTTTTAAAGACAGCAGACGGAGATAAGAAGCTCTTTAAATAGATATCTGTATTTCTTTGTATGTGCTGCAGGCGTTGCTGCTGAAGAAGAAGAGAGATGCAGCAAAGAGGAAGACAGAAGGAGAAGCAAAAGAAGAAGTTAAAGAAGAAAGAGCAGCAGACAAACAAAGCAAAGAAACTGTTGCCGCTGATCTTCATTCAAGAAATACAAAAAAACAAAACATCAAACGACTGGCAGATAAAAAAGATATCGATAAACGAGTGCAAAAAAAACAAAAAAAAGAAAATGTTTAAATAAACTTTCTTCGGAATTAACTCTTTTTTCTTGTCTTTATTTTAAACGCCAAAGAGTATTTAAAAAAAAAAGGGTTTAGGGTTTAGGGTTTAGGGTTTAAAAGGATTAGGGTTTAGATAGGCCCTATGATTTTCCGGTCTTAGGGTTTAGGGTTTAGGGTTTAGGGTTTAAAGACAGATAGAGAGAGTTAGAG
>NW_013549755.1:13333-20833 GCF_000499425.1 Eimeria acervulina
GGGTTTAAAAGGATTAGGGTTTAGATAGGCCCTATTCTTTTCCGGTCTTAGGGTTTAGGGTTTAGGGTTTAGGGTTTAAAGACAGATAGAGAGAGTTAGAGAGAGTGAAGGGATGTAAAGAAAGCAAAGAAAAGAAGAATCTGCGGCAACGTATCTTTTCTTCTTATGCCTGGCTATCGTCATTAGCAGCTAAGATGCCTTTACTCTATAAATAAATAAAAACATTTAAATATATAATATTATATATTATATTATATTAGGTATTAAAAGCGTTTTAAAATATATCTGTTGTATTTTCAGTATAGAAGAACAGCAACAGACGCATCCATTACAACAAACGAAAACATTATTAAATGCATGAAAAACAAAAACTAAAGAAAGAAACACAAAAAGTAAAAACACGTTCAAAACAAACTGCAAGTGCATGCATGCATGCATGCATGCAAGTGCATGCATGGATGCATGCAAGAGACAAACTATCTTTTTACAAACACCTAAAGGCCTAAAGGAAGCTGCTGCGAATGTGCAGCTCTTCCTTCTCTTTCTGCTGCTGCTTCTTCTTCTCAGAAGCCTTGTAAATAATAAGCGTAACAATAATAATAATAATTATTATTATTAGTTATATCTTTAAAATGCTAATAAAATTATTATTATTTATTATTATTCGTCCTCCTCTGCGATGTGTGTATCTGGAAGAAGAGGTGTAGGTGTTGCTGCTGAATTATTTTCTCTTTTTGTTTCTGTATGCACTGGAGTATTAGAATGTTCTGCATGCACTTCAATGTTCTGCTGCTGCTGCTGCTGCTGCACTTCAATGTTCTGCTGCTGCTGCTCCTGCTGCTGCTGCTGATTGCAGCAAACATCCATCAGAGAGTTTAAAAGAGAGTCTTTAAAACATCGCAACCCTAACTTTGAGTCAAAGCCGTGTATCTCCTTCACATCAATCTTTATCAAAAACTCTACTATTGCAGAAGACAGAATCTGCAAACAAAAACAAAAAAAGATTCAAGACGAAAGTGCATGCATGCATCTGCATGCATGTAGGTGCATGCATGCATCTGCATGCATGCGAAACAAATAGACAAAACCTCCTCGCTGCGGGAATGTATGGATGCATGCATGCATATAAAACAAGCAGAGAAAGCCTATTTTCTGCATGCATGCATGCATGCATAGAAAAGAAACAGAGAAAATATATGAATATAAAGAAGGAGATTGAACACAACTGCCTATCGTATATTCTAAAGCATGAAAAGCCAGCGAATGCAAATAATAATCTACAACAAAGAGTAGCATTATAATACTTCTATTTCTTATTTTTATCTAATTGACATAACTATATAAGTTATATAAATATATATATATATATATTTATATTTTATATACTTATTAATCTTTAAGCTGAATAGATCGGCTCCTCACTTGTCCAGGCACCGAGATTGGAAAGCCCGGGGGATAAGGAATAATAAAAGTGCTGCCGACGAGGGTTCTTCCTTCTTTAATGAGTTGTATAGCTTGCTGGAGGCTGTAGTATTCAACATGTTCTTCATCATAACTTAGATAGAAAGGCTCTCTTACATCTCCATCTCGTACACATTCCTTTAGCAATTCATCGTTGTATATTGGTGAATGCGGCTGGCTGCTGCTGGAGTTGTAGTTGTGATCGGCTCTGTCTATACTTGTTGGTGTTGAACTAAGATATCTGTCGCCGTGCTTCTGTTCTTCTTCTGCTGCTTCTGCTGCTGCTATTCGCTTTGCATGCAATCGAAGTCTCTGCTGACGTACGCGAGCAAACGCCGGGTGAAATCCTGAAAAGTCTGGCAGTGAAGGGCAGTCGCAGACGATGAGGTCAATCTGCTTTTGCAATTCTTCCAATTCTCTCCGGCTGCTCAGCAGACGCCTCATTTCGAGTTCCTGAACAATGTAAATGAAAGAAAGCGCTTTTCAACGATGGGTTTCTTCTTGTTCAGGTGTATCTTCAGCACTTCAACAATATTGTACATAACAGAAAATCAGGCGAAACCAACGGTTTCCGCAAGAGCGCGGTAAATTATATAATAAAACGTAATTATAGTACATAAATAATGAATGCTTTTGTTATCTCAAAAGCAAAGAATTTTAAAAATATAGACAGAAAAGACTTACTTGCGCACAGTGTCGAATGCAACTTCTCAGGAAAACACAAGACGAACGGGTTGTACCGATGTTTGTCATGAATAAAACACTATTTCTGGAGGTTTTATTAATTTGAATTCCATATTTATCCATCAACCACTTCACTTTGAATGTGTCGCCGTCTAAGCCAGATTTGCTGAAACGAGAAATACAAAAAAATATCACAAGACGAAATATGGAGAATCTGTTATATTTATTTGAACAAAATGAAAAATCCCCGGTGAAACCAAACAGAAAGCTGCAATTTCTGCAGCTTTCTTTCACAAATTAATGCATTTATAGTGTATATGCAGCTTCTTCTCACCCAGTGTACAACGTAATGCGCGTTGGATCTAAGACAAATTCATCGTCTGAAAGCCACGCTTCTTCTAAAGTTTGAACATTCATTTGTTCATCCATCATTCCGCCTCCGCAGCAGCTTTGCAACGAGCTTTGACGCAGGCTAGCAGGCACCATATCGTGAGGCCCTAAGATCTGCAGCAGCAAACAGCAAACAAAGCAAAATAATGCATCTATCTGCAGCATTATTCTCCTCTATTACAGTAGCATATGCCCCCCTACCACAGCAACAAGCAACTGTACACGGGAGAGAAAAAAAAAGATATACGATCATTCATATATATGTACGCATGCATGCATAGATGCATGTATGCATATATGCATGCATCTATGCATGCATGTATATTGGATTAAGAGAAGACTGTGCGAATGCATACTCTGAAATATTTGCAGACAAAAGGGTCTTTTCCTAATGCGTTTCTGATGAGAAATGCAGCTTCTAATTGTCTTTCCACAAGGCCGTAGCCTTCGAGCTCCATCTGGGCTCTACCGACGTCTAGGGTTGCAAGTATTTGATAGTTGGGTGAAGTAGACATGTGCGTATAATAGCTTTCTTTAAAAGAAGTATGTACATGAGATTCAAACAAATCATCATTTACAAGTACCATAGACCCTTGACGTAAAGAAGTCAAAGACTTATGAGTTGACTGGGTTGCATACACCCTAATTTTAGCTTTGCGTGGATTAGGATATAAACGATGAGAAAGAAGAGCAGCAGCAGATGCTTCTTCTAAAGAAGGAACCTTCAAGGTATCGAGCAGCGTTGCATGCAGATGATGATACTTCCTCTCCATCAGCTGCAGCAACAGCAGCAAACAACACACGCACATACTAATAATAATAATAATAATAATAATAATAATAATAATAATAATAATAATAATAATAATAATAATAATAATAATAACAGCAGCAAAAGACAGTCAGAAATGCGCGTCATTCCACGAAGACATGCTCCTGCTGCTGTTCCTGCTGCTCCAGTTCTTGCTTCTGATGTTGCTGCCGATCCTGCTACTGCTGCTACTGCTGCTGCTGCTGCTGCTGCTGCCTGTGCTGGGGTGTCTGAAACTCTGACTCCACTCTCATTCCAAGTTACATGCAAAATGCATGCAAGATAAATAATCAACTTGCATGCAACTTGCATGCAACTTGCATGCACAGCGCCTTCTATTTGCAAGCAATTTGTATGCATTTTGCATGCAATTTGCATGCATTTTGCATGCATTTTGCATGCATATATGTGTGAGGTATAGCGTACTTACTTCTCTGCGTAGTTCGTTTGCGCAGTGCATAGCCGTTCGGGTTTTAAGTATAGGGTGAAAGCCAGCATAAGCAAACCAGGCTTCATCAAAGAGAAAGATAAGATCAGGTTTAATAGCTAAACACTCTTCTAATAGACGCTTAACATTATATACAATACCATCGAAAGTGCAATTTGTAATAACAAGAAGCTGCACTTCTTGAAGCCTCCCAGCAGCACGATAAGCTAATAATGCTTTCTTTATATCTTCTATTCTTACACCCCCGTATATTGAATATTCATGAAGAGGATAAGCATCTAAATAACAAGGTCGAGCTCCAGCTAACACCAATGCATAGTGATGACTCTTGTGACAGTCTCTGTCTATCAACACCACGTCGTCAGGCCGCGTTAATGCCTTCAATAACACACAAACAACATCATAATAGGGTTTAGGGCTTAGGGTTTAGGGTTCAGGGTTCAGGGTGTAGGGTTTATTGTTCAGGGTGTAGGGTTTACGGTTTAGGGTTTATGGTTTAGGGGTTATGATTTAGGGTTTATGATTTAGGGTTTAGGGTTTAGGGTTTAGGGTATGTATGGCTAACTTGAATAACGATTTTATTGGATGTAGAGGTACCGTTGGTGACGAAGAAAGCATAGCCTGCTTCAAACGCTCTTGCAGCAAGTGTTTGTGCTTCTAAGAGAGAACCGTGGGGATCAAGAAGAGAGTCAAGACCGCCGCAAGTAGCAGAGCTTTCAGCTTTAAATAAAGATGTACCGTAGAAATCAATAAGAGATTGAATCCACTTGCTTCTACGAACAGAATTTCCTCTTGAAATTGCTAAGGCATGAAATACCCCTATAGGCCTCTCTGCATACTCTCTTAATGCATTAAAGAAAGGACACCGCATCTTACTTCTTATTGCTTCTAATATTGCTTCATGTAAATCAGAATGATCATCCATAGGAAGAAATGTACGTTTAATCAAATGATCTACAGGTTCTAGTGATGTTAAACACATAGTTGAGCAAACACAAAATATATCTATTCCTCGTCTACATCTACTTAAACTTCTTACTAATGTCGGTAATACAGGTGCTCCTAGCTTAATATTATTAATAGGCTCTTCAACAAATCTATCAATGCCTCTAATAAAGCTTCTTAAATTATATAATGCTGGATAAGAAGAAGATGCTACATCAACCGGTGCGTTATCTTGCAAGCATACACATAGTATTTCAGGGTTTACTATCACCGCTAATAAAGCCTTTCTTATGCTGTTTACTTCAACAATTTTATAATCTAAGCCTACACCTTCGCTGCTTCTCTCTGTTGCTGATATTCGTCCTAACTCTGATGCTAAATTTACTCTATGATCTCTCTTCAGATATAGACAAGGAGGACTCAGCACCAATACATAAAATAAATGATGACGCCCTCGCATACTACCTGCAAAACAAATTATCAAACATATTCAGATTTCATCATCTTGTTTTACCGCTCTTTATCTTTATATATATATATATATATGTATATATTTATATATATATGATTATGTATTTCTCTTCCTTTATGTTTATTTACTTCTGTTTATATATATATGTATATATATATATGTATGTGTAATGAGGGCTTCGGGTTATAAGGGTTTAGAAATTATGAGGGCGTCGGGTTTAGGGTGTATTAGGGTTTATTAGGGTTTATTAGGGTTTATTAGGGTTTATTGTGGTTTAGGGTTTAGGGTTTAGGGTTTAGGGTTTATAACCTGTGACAGAAGACATGGTGCCTAGGACTTTGCTGATGATAGCGCTGGCTGCTTCAAACTTTGCGTCTTTTAGATTTGAGCGTACATTGTGCAGCTCTTCGACGCTTTCTTTACCCCAGAACCATTCTATCTGCGCAGCAAAACCTGCCTATACACCTCAAAATGAGTGCTTCTTATGCATGCATCTTCATGCAACACACGCTATATACATATTCCGCAGAACAAACAGCTCCCTATACACCTCAAATCAAACACCACAGGCAAATGAAGACAGGCTATGTACACTGCAGCAACAGAAAATAGAAAACAGCAGCAGCAGCAGAAGCAGCAGCAGAAGCAGCAGCAGAAGCAGCAGCGGAAGCACCAACAGTAGCAGCAGAAGAAGCAGCAGCAGCAGCAGCAGCAGCAGAAGCAGCAGCAGCAGCAGCAGCAGCAGAAGCAGCAGCAGCAGCAGCAGCAGCACGTAAACCCCTCCAACAAAGGGAAACAAATCAAACAACCCCAAAGACAGCAAATATAATTAAAGACAAACGCAAAGAAATACTCCGACGCATGCAGCACATTCTGCTGTTAAAGCCCCAGACAGCTACGGTGTACGTGCATGCATTTGGGGTGTACATGCACCTATTTATTTTGTATTTGCATACATATGTTGCTTGTCTGCATAAATTTATTTCGTCTATTTACATGCATTTGAGGTGTACATGCAGCTGCATGCATGGAAGTGGGATGTCTATGGCTACAGATATCAATATAAATAAATAAATATATATTATATAATAAATGTATATCTATATATATGTATATAATAAATAAATTATATATATAAATATATAGAAATATATATACATATATATAAACATAAATATATAATATACATATATAATACAATATAATATAATATATATTATATATATATATACATATAGGGTGTAAAGTCTTACCTCTTCAAGACAATCAAGAGCAGCATTAATTTTTTGAGGTGTCTGTGCAGCTACATGTGCAGCGAGAGCCTGCCAGAGTTCTTCTCTAAGTTGTGCAACATAAGTTGTATCATTTGTTAAGATATCCAGAGAAGAGCAGCATAAATTATCTGTATAAAGAATAGAGGCTGCGTTATTATCAGTGCTCGCACCTCTTAAAGCAAAAGAAAGCGGCTGTGGGGTGCTGCATCCTCCAGGGAGAGAGCAGGCAGGGTTACGTGCAGATACAGCAGCAGCAACACCACCGCCAGCTCCTGCAGCAGCAGCTGCTGCTGCTGCTGCTGCTGCTGCATCTGCATCACCCTCACCAAATACTCCGACTGGCATGCCTTTGCTGCTCTCTAAATGCAGCAAACGACGAGCAGCTACAGACTGCAAAGTGCTGCGCCGCTCTAATGCAGCAGAAGACTGAAATACAAACACACAGCAGCAGCAGCAGCAATGGTAGTAGCAATGGTAGTAGCAGCTGCAGCTGCAGCAGCAGCAGCAGGAGTGGTAGTAGTAGCAGCAGCACTAGCAGCAAGTGGAAGAGCCACCATCAACAAGAACGAATTAGGGCATGCAGCAGAGGCAGCAGCAGCAGCAAGAGTAGCATCAGAAACAACAGCAGCAGCAGCATGAGAAAAAGGAGGAATGGTGCAGCAGCAGCAGCAACAACAGCAGCACCAGCAACAACAGAAACAGCAGAAGCAGCAAAAGCAACAGCAGCAGCAGCAACAGCAACAAAATTTCATTGAAATAAACAACAACAATAAAGAGCTGCAAAGACAGCTGAGGCACTCTCTCTGCTGCGTCTGAGAGAGGAGGCGAGAAGAAGGATAGGAGGTGCGGGAAAAGAGGTTGCTGCTGCTGCAGGTGCAGTGCATACACCCCAACAGAGTAAACGTCAAAGAAGATGAGCTGTGAATTATTATTTCTTCATGAAGAAGGAGAGAGAAGCTGAGGTGTACAGGCAGCTTGCACGCCTGCCGCGTGCTGAGTTGCTGCTGCAGCACCT
>NW_013549754.1:0-94875 GCF_000499425.1 Eimeria acervulina
TACTGCTCCCTTGCTGCTGCTGTTGCTGTTGCTGCTGCTGCTGCTGTTGCTGCAGCTGCTGCAGCTGCTTCAGCAACAGAAGGGGCCGAGGGCCTCTCACATTGAGTTTTCCATTGAGAAACCAGGAGACATCTCCGTCTTTGAGCGACCCATGTTGAGTTTTCGTGAAGGGCTGAAACCAACGAAGTTTCTCTAGTGCCCGCTGTACAGACACCCCAACAAAGGCAGACATAAACACACAGCAACTCCGCAATTTGCTGCATTCAAACCATCTACCTATCTACACAAAAATGCAAGTACGCCGGGCACACAGATATACATATATATATATATATGCAAGTTCGTAGATATGTTTAAATGCATAATAGGGTTAGCATGAAGATGCGGTAAGAAAATAACGTGTAGACAGAAAGGAGAAAGGAAAGCCGCATAAGTCAACGAAAAAGTGAAGAGATTTTACCTCTTTCCAGAAGTTGTCGGCGTCTTTTAAACTCCGCCAGTACAGGTGTTTGTACATGCTCTGTTGAAGGAAGAACACAAGCAAAGAATGTCTAAATACCCTATTCAATACAAATGCAATAACACAAACCGACAACTCGGGCATGCATAGTGCAGCCACTGTCCTAAGAGCACATAATGACGAACAAAGAAGAAGCATCCTATGCATATATGTGCATTGTGCACTGCTTCTTGAGATCTATATATCGACATATATATATATATATATATATGCATACATAAATACATCCACATAAATATAAGGTATGTATGTACGAAACGAATAGATGCAGAGAGAGTTGGATGTGCACACATTCAAGCATCCACATGCATACAGAGCATTTGAGCCCGAAATATATATTCGAGGGCGACAGACAAACACAGAAAATATACACCAACGGATTCCAGGAAGAAGGAGAAGGAAAGTTGCGAGGAAGACGCTGGGGCTTCATCTTTCTCTGAATCGCTGAGATATAAATATGCCTCCTGAATCCATCTGCGTTCTGTGCATTTATTTCGGGGTGTCTAGACAGTTGTTTCGGTGGATATTTTCATGAACCGCGTACCTCAGAGGGCACATTGCATCTGCTTGTATTCTTCGGCGGCGGTTCATGAACCTCTGAAACTGGAAAAGAAGAAACAGCATCATGAGTTTCTTCTAGACAGAGATCACTTCTTTCTACATTTGGACTTCCTCTGTCTACTACGCACGCCTTCCCCAGATCTCTCTCCCAGGAAACCGGCATCTTGCGAACACAAAGTCCGGCCCCTGGAGAGCCCGCGGAGGGTTTCGGGCTCCTTTTGCAGATTTCAACTGCCTACTATATGGAATAGAGTCAATATGCAAAGAAGAAGATAAAGAGCGCACTTCAGAACGCCGCTCTCTTCTTTCTCGCTGCACACGCAGCACGCCACGATGCAATGGGGGGTGGCAATGGGCAAAAGACGCAGCAAACCAGCTGTCGATACACCTAAATTCAATGCAACTTTTGCACAAATGAAAATTATTTTTCACAGGAATCGAACTGTCTACACTTTTCACCAATGCATCAAGGCAGCAGCCATTTTGGGGGGCTCTTGTGGCAGTTGTACCTGACCTGATCGGCTGCTTTTCTAGTGTCTTAACTGTTGGTTGTCTCTCTTATTTACCCATTTAAATGAAGTTTTGCTTCATTTAAACGTCTTTTGAGCAGCCTACAACTCCTGTCTTAGTCGCACCAGGTCCACCGAGTGGCGTACACTATCCCGCTCACGCCCAGGTTATATGTTCGCTCGGCATTCACCATCAGTTACTCATAGTATTTCAATTCAAATGATAGCGTACTCTTATTACTTTCCTAAATAGTCAAGTTCTTACAGTAGTTAGTGCTCTAGCTGCGTTCCAGGAGTGGTTCCTGCCTACACACGGCTTGAAGGGATCTGTACCGTGCTCTGTCCTAAGTTGGTAGGTGTAGTATTATTTCCGTGCATGCCGCCTACTAAGAGGGAAGTAAGTGCTCAACGACTGTCTAACGTGCAACTGTATGCAGCAGCAAGACGGCACTTGGGTTGTGCTTGCAGTGGGCCGGCATATCTGCTTACCTTGCAGCTGCAGCACTAGTTGCTGCAAGGTGCTTCGCAACTTATCTCAAACGGCCGCCTCCGGTACGATCCTCATGCCTTTTGGCTGCTGTGATCGGAACGCCCAGGGACTGGAGGGGAGGTCAGCTGCTTCTTGGGAAGTCTTCGGCTCCCCGTGCAACTCGCGACGGCCCTCAGACAAGACTGATGGCCCTCGGTACACTTGGCAACACAGCACGTGCCACCTGGGCAAGTGCGAAGCAGCGACGCCCCTTGCAAAAGGGGGGTGGCCCGGTGAGTAGCTGTAATTAGTAACGGAGGCGCATTACAAGGAAAAAAATTATGTATCGCATATTGTCCCTAATGTGTCCTTCAAAAATTCAGCCCATCTCTCCTGTTGCACAATGGCGATTGATTAGGATCTGCCCTGCAGTGTATAAGCAACCAGTGGCTGGCCACCTAGTAGCGTTGGAACCAGCGCAGTATCTGTATCCCACCCAGTGGAAAATGTCTTCAGAGCAGGAACACTTCTTGAGGAATGCCTTTCGATTTTGCTGGCCGTCCAGATATCACGGGCGACGCCAGGTGAAGACAGTGCAGCAACTGCTTGTTTCTCTGGAGTGGTACTTTCGCCTTCAGAGTGCACCCGACGGGCTGCATTTTCTACTGGTATCTTCTCCATGTGAAAGGGGGGCACGACAATGGTGGTTATTTCCATCCGAAGCTACCACTTTTCCGTAGCACACCCTGACTATGGAAGCGTTCCACGATACACTGTGATGCAGGTTTACTCCTGTGTGGGCAAGTAAACAGGATAGGGCAGAACTGAGAGATGTTGAGCAACGGGAGTAGAAAGCTGGATCGAAAGTATGAATTCCTGGTGAATGCAAGTCCAACAGTAGACGCAGAACTACTATTCCAGTGGTTCCTAGCAATGCTGCCCTAGGGTAAGAGGCAATGGGTGACGGGTTGGGTGGCGGAGAGGGAACCAAGAGGGAAAAGGTGCAACGCTCCGCGATGACGCAGTACTTGCGTATCAAAAGGAATATCGAAGCCTCTCCCAGTGCCCTGGCTGAGAAGGAAAAAAGGGTGTGAAAATGGCCCAGACATAGGGCCTATGGATATTGGGATGTGAACGCCAGCCCCGCCCAGAAAAACATAAAAGAAGTAACCGACAGCCGCCGACAAGTTCCGCATTCCGAAAGCTGAGAAGACTTACAGAGCAGTACATCTGCTTCTTGTGCAATAAGCAAGGTCATTTCAGTGCAAAGAAATTAAAAACCACAAGGAACTGGAGGAGCACGAGTTCGAACAGTGCCACTAGGGGGACGAACAAAACGAGTAGGGAGAGGCTGTGGCCTGCAGGCAGTGTGCGGAGCAGCGATGGGGACGAAAGAGATGACAGCGGTACCTGCAGTTTCGCCTCGAGGTAACTCTGTAGTTTGCCAAATTCGTACTGATGGTAAGAAGTTGCTAGCTATACTTGGCAGAGGCTGTAGAGCGGATTCAGTATCTGAAGCGCCGGCGTGGAGGGGCAACCTGCCGCTAATTCGTTGAATCAGAGCAGTATCGTTTAGGCTTCGCAGCTACGACAGTGGAGACAGGGATGTGCGAAATATAGATAATAAATGTGTACACAGAACAAAAAGTGGGACTACTATGATTGGCCAGTCCATGACGAGATAACGATGGGCATGCCGTGGATGACTTCGCGGGAGGCGCACATGGGATCTACAGGAGGCACCACTGAAGTCAATTGGCCGGGAAACAATGAGAGAGTGCGCGTCCCAGCGCTCTGCAAAGCAATTTGTATCCTCTATGGTAAGAAGAATGGATTTTGTACCCCACGAAGAAAGAAGGTCGAAGAATCCACCGAAGTGCAAAGCTGCTACAGGTTGTGGAGATATGTCTGCGCTTCTTGGTGACGGCTTCATGAAGACAGCACTTCTGTGATATTCAATCGAGCCACCAGCCGGGAAGCAGCAGAAGTGGGCACCGTTGAAAGGACATTTCTATGAAATACTCAATAACAAGGATCTTCAAGAAGGCCGGCCAACTTCCGGATAGCCCATTGGCGTATCGAATTCGCTCCCAAGCAATTCCGTTCCAGTTTGCATGAGACCCCCCGTTCTTGAAGATTTCGAGAGATGAACTACTAAGAAAAAGGGAGGTTAATTCGTCAAGTAGTGCGGTTGGGAGCAATGCGGTACTTGGGAAGAACCATGGAGAGCAGTGCAGCGTCTGCATCGACTTCGATCCCCTCAACAAAAAGACGAGGGAGCAATAGTTTCTGTTCACCGGGGTAGTTAAATATATCAATCGTATCACGGGCGTGGTCAATGAAGCATCCTTGCGCCCCCTACCGGCCAGCCATTTTATTCTCTGCATGGGCTGATCTACGGTGCTTTTTGTTTCCTTTCTGAGTTTTGACTCCTTGTACATTCAGGCGGCACTAGGCGCGGGCTGCCGTGTTATGCTCAACAGCAACAGAGCAAGCAAGTGGCATTGGCAGAAGCCACACGCTCTTTTTCTGGGTTCTTCTCTCTCTCGCATCTTCCATTCGTCCTATTACCCTACCCATCCTTAATTGGGTACCCAGGCACACGAGTGCACATGCTGCTTGGGGGACAAGGGGGTGGAAAATGTGGCCTGCTCTTGCTGAAGTTGGCACGTTTATTTCTACTTACGTGGCGGCTACGAAATGCCAACTTAATATTTAACAACAGCCTACCGTGCTAGTGCATGTAGCAAGGGGGATGATTGGTATGCTTGCATACCTGGGTGCCTTACAGCAAGAGCTGTAGCAAGGTGCTGCAACTCGTATCAGGCTTCTGGGGTAGCGATACAAATGCCTGAGGCACGTCTTCTTCCCATATGAGCATCAGGCCTTTGTATTGCTACCTTCAGAAGTCCTTGATGCTACACAGCAGATCCCCTTCCTTTGGGGGGTATATTCTTAAGCGTTTCGACTCGATTGCAGCACGCGATGGTCCTCTCTAGGGAAACCTCTCACTAGACAAGGAGCTGCTCAACTACCCCCACATCGTGCAGCCCTTCATATTTAGAAGGTCTGCAGGTGTTTCGCTACTTGGCGGGCCGGGCCAAGCAGTAAACTGAGTAAAAAGGCTTCAAGTTCAGTGGCACGGACAACATACGCATTCAGGCGGAAATAAATCTTGTCTATGGGCTTCATCATGCATGTCTACCCGGCCTTTTTTTTTAAACAGTGGGCCATCTCCACCTGCTGCTCCGGAACTCGTGCTAGCGAAGACCACAGAATTGGGGGCGGTCAGTGCGGAAACGAGAGGCACAAATGGCAGGATATACAGAGTTAGATGGTGCTAATTTATAGTAGAGAAAAGTTAAAAACGCCACCTTACTGAGATGAAAAACAATACGAAGACAATTAGAAGCCCCGCCGCCGAAAGCGTGCAATGCTGACCGGGTGACACTGCAGCGCAGGCCCCAACGGTCTGCTGCGGTGGCGAGGCTGTCCAAGTAATTCCTAGGATCTGCTGTTGGCTATGCCAATTCCTTTTTCTATACTTTTGAACCGAAGATACTTCATGAGCGCACGCAGTGTCTAGACGCCGCACGCCAAAGTATCGCCGCCGCCCGTAGTGGACCTCCCAGGAGCCACTCATCGCCCCAGCCATGTCGGCGGCGGCCGCGTCGACCCACCGGGCTGCTGCAGACCACTTGCCTTAATATTTAACATTGCATGCAGACTTCCTGACAGACAGGAGATATATTAGAGCGGTCATTCCTCAGGATTTGGCGAGTTGCAGGTACGGCGAGGACCCTGTGACCGACGCGGAGAGTACTGGGTGCTCGCTTTCTTCTTTCTGGCGTCCCAGGGGGGCCCTACAAGGCGCAAGGAGGCCTGAAGATTTATAAGTTGAGCTCCTCTTCTTGTGTATGGAAGAATTTGTCTTCGTGGCACAACCTGTCTTACTTGTCACCCTGACGAGGCGCCGCGAGTCCTGCGCAGCTCCCCTTCCATCGCAGCATTTTAGTCTATATTGTCGGCTGCTAACACGACATCACAAGCTTCTAGAAAAAAGAAAGGGGTTTTCACGCTTAATTCTAAGCAGAACCTGTTGATAGTAGGACTCCGGGCCGGTTTTCCGACTGGAGAAGCTTCCTCCCACTACGTGTACAGGTATCGCAGTGAAATGAGCATGAACCCATAATGACGGAATCGGCGAGCCCACTGGGCAGCTTCCTTGGAAGTTTGGGGGGAGTATTTAAGGAGTTCACGTGGTCGCCGCTGGAACTCTTCCTTTTAACTGCCGCTGTAGCCCTCACAGTATCGCAGGTGCTCGTGTCTTTCTGCATTCTTACATACTTCCCAACGCCGCTCTATCTGACATGGTGGCAGCTGCTGCAGCTGTTAACCAGTGCTTCCATAGTTGGGGAGTTGGGCGTCTCCTTCCCTCAAGCCACCTTCTCTCCCCGTGTGAGGTTCGGGGGGTTCAAATGGTTTGTGCAGCTCCTCCCTTACTCCCTGGCTTACTGCGCCTTTCACGCGGCATATAACGCCACAATATCAGCAATACTTCATCCAGCTGCTCTCCCCGTAGCATCGGGGCTCTTAGTCGCATTCCACCACGTGTTCAGATCTACAGGATGCAGCACAGCTTACAGTCCTTTAAGGTGGTGGGCGGTGGGACTCTTGGGTCTTTCCTGTCTCTTCTCTTTGGGATACATTAATTTCAACTACTGCATTTTATTGGCCATTACGTCCGCATTATATCGTGGAGCCTACCTACCCAGAGCCCTGCATATGAGTGGTGCAGACGAAGGATACCTGACAGCGGCATGCAGCATCACAGGGATAGTGGTGCTGCCTCTTGTCATATGGCTAACAGAAGAGCAGCCGGATTTGTTACCAATTTCAAAGCTGGCTTCTTTTGACAAGCAAGAATGGCTTATTTTAGGCTGTTGGGTGACTGCGGGAACTATTCCTTTTTTCAAAAATCTAGCGACCAACGCACTCATGAAGACCTCCGGTCCTCAAGTGTGGCGCATCAGCGAACTGGCCTCCGTCATGGCTATCTTTGTTTGTTCTCTGCAAATGTGTGGTTCCGTTGGGGCGGTTCTCTGGGTGGGCATGGCCTTGCTACTGTTAGGGAGGCTGTGCTGCGCAGTGGACAACTACGAAGAGCGGAAAGAACGAGACCCCCGACTGAGTCGAACGTACTATTCCCGCCGACTCAGCAGCCGCAGAGACTCGTCTATGGAGGAGTCCTTAGCTATAATTGAGGAAGGTCTTCTGGATCACATATCTCCTGAGCAAGCCGATGGCATCACGAGCCAACTAACTGGCCTTGTCAAGGCCTATGTAACCCGCACACAGTGCGAGGATCTCACCCTTCTGAAGAACATGGGAGGAGGAGAAGGCGTCGCCCACATGCTGCATGTCCCACGAACTATTGGGCTATCAGACCAGCAAGATATTGAACGGCGGCGCAAGCTATTTGGCGTTAATCGGCTCCCCTCCCGTGCTTCAGCTTCTTTCCTCTCCCTTTGTATTGACGCTGCATCCGACAATACCCTGCAGATTCTTATGGTCTGCGGCTTGGCCTCCATTATCCTCTCTCAACTATTTGGCGAAAATCCCCAAGTTGAGTGGATGGAAGGCGCTGCGATTTGGGTGGCCGTGTTGGTCGTCGTCCTCGTCACAGCCGGAAATGACTGGCTCAAAGAACAACAGTTCCGTCAGCTCTCCGCGGTAAAGGACGACAAGCACTGCACCGTATTGCGAGATGGCTGCCCTACCCAAGTTTCCGTGTTTGACCTTGTGCTGGGCGACCTGCTGCAATTTGAAGCGGGAGACGAACTACCAGCGGACTGCTTAGTGATTTCATGTCGTGGATTGCGTATGGACGAATCCTCACTGACAGGAGAATCTGAAATGATAAAGAAGGACACATATGAAGACTGCATGGCGCAGCTTGTAGACGGCAGTACGCGAAGCCCCAGGTCGATGCAACACCACTTCATTGCTTCTCCCGTCGTTCTTTCCGGAACAACCGTGAATACCGGAAGCGGCACGGCGATTGTCATAGCGGTTGGTCCTCATTCCCAAGCTGGGCAACTGTACCAGAAGCTTTCCTTCGACACAGAAGCAACGCCATTGCAGCTCAAGCTGAATGCACTTGCTGGAGATATAGGAAATTTCGGGTTAATTTGCTCCATCATTGCCTTTTTCGTCCTTGTACTGGAGTACTGGATTATTTATGCTTACACGGAAGTTGATCAGCGTCCCCCGCTTGTGGGGATCGTCAGCAGTCACGTGCACTTCTTCGTCACAGCCATAACGGTCCTCGTCGTTGCTGTGCCTGAGGGGCTGCCTTTGGCAGTTACCATATCTCTGGCGTATTCCATTGGGCAAATGCTTGCCGATCAGAACTACGTAAGGCGTTTGGGAGCGTGCGAAACAATGGGGTCTGCCAATGAAGTGTGCTCAGACAAGACCGGCACTCTTACAAGGAACCAAATGAGCGCCGTAGAGTTTTGGGACGGTTCCGAAACTATTCACATTCCCTCCACTTCTTTTGCTGGTCCAGACACAACTGGTGTCCCCGGCTTCAATAAGCGGACAGAGAAGTGGGAACTCGTTTCCGAAAGCGTTGCTTTGAACTCAACAGCATTTCTCGAAAAAATGGAGACGATGACGCTGAATAATGGCCAGGAGACAGCTCGGTACACAGTGAAGTACGTGGGCTCTGCAACGGAATGCGCCCTTCTGGAATACAATGACTTTATCTGCGGGGCGGATTACGCGGAAACGCGGAGATTAAAGGGATCTGACTCCCTCATCGCTCACCGGGAAGAGTTCTCTAGCGATCGTAAAATGATGACGACGGTCGTTTACCGGGAGGAGTGCGGGGGGTCGCATATGCGGGTTTATGTAAAGGGCGCCGCAGAACGGGTTCTTCAGTTGTGTAACGGCCTGATGACTGCCAGCGGCCAGATCCAAAAGTTGCAGCCAGAGCACAAAAAGGGGATTGAAGACCGCATCATCGACGGAATGGCCCGTGAGGCCCTCAGGACAATCTGCATTGCCTATCGCGAATTCGACGTGAGCGAGGTGCCTAACTGGAAGGAAAAGCAGCCTGCCCCGAAGCAATTGTTTCTGGTTGCCGAACAAGACCTTATCTGCCTGGGTATATTCGGCATTCAGGATCCCGTGAGAGAGGAAGTACCGGGAGCCGTGGAGAGGTGCCACCAAGCAGGCATCAACGTGAGAATGGTGACGGGGGACAATCTTATCACCGCAAAAGCCATTGCAAAAAAGTGCCACATCTTCAACGAAGAAAGAGGAGACCTGGCAATGCTGGGCCCTGAATTCACACAACTCGTCGGGGGCGTTGTCTGCCAGAACTGCCGAACTGCCATCTGCGGCTGCGCGACAGATGCTAAGACTGCAGAGGCCGAGGGAAAGAACCTTCGAGTGGATGTTATCGGGAATATGGATGCCTTTGAACGCATCTGGAAGCGTCTTCAAGTCCTTGCGAGATCCCAGCCGTCCGACAAATACGTCTTAGTCACGGCGTTGAAGCAACTAGGCCAGGTAGTAGCTGTCACGGGCGACGGCACAAACGATGCACCTGCGTTGAAGAAGGCAGACGTCGGACTGGCGATGGGCATTACTGGCAAAGAAGTGGCAAAGCAAGCCGCTGATATTGTTATGCTAGACGACAACTTTCAGTGCATTGTGCAGGCGGTGAAGTGGGGACGGAATGTCTACAGCAACATCCGGCGCTTCCTCCAGTTCCAACTCACCGTCAATGTGGTGGCTGTGGTCACGACGATTGTCTGCGCAGCTCTATTGCGAGACTCGCCATTGACAGCCGTGCAAATGCTGTGGGTGAATCTCATTATGGACAGCTTCGCCTCGCTGGCTCTGGCCACGGAGATGCCGACGCCCGATCTTCTTAAGGAGAAGCCGCACCACAGGCATCAGTCGCTCATCTCGCGGTCTATGGCACTCACTATCACAACTTCTGCAGTGTACCAACTCGTTGTCATGATGGGTCTCATCTTCTTTGGAGACTGCTTCCTCCCTGAAAAAGAATGGGGGTACCTATTACCGGCAGACAGATCCAATAACGACTTTTGTGAATTTTCAGACTGCGACCCCATGACAGGTGCGTCCAGTTGTTCCTGCCATATTCCTACTTTGAATAACGGGGGGCACGTCAAAGCGGCATTGTAAATAAGGCCAGATTTAACATAAGAAACAGTGTCGAAAGTGCGTATTTTAGTTGTGCTCGCTTCCGTTGTTGCAGGACAGGGAAGCCTCATGAGGTCTGGCAGAAGGTTCAAATTGTTCTCCACGGAAGAAGACTACGAAGAGCGTTGGATAGGAATTATTGGGCCGTCCCGACACCTGACATTCGTGTTTAATACATTCGTGCTCATGCAGCTGTTCAACATGATCAATGCCAGGGACGTCGAAGAGGATTTCGCCAAAAAAATGTCTTTGCCGCGACTTTTTGTCAAGATGACAAGTAACCCGTTGGGGTTCTTTATTTGGCTGTTTATTCTCTGCTCACAAGTTTTGATGGTGGAGTACGGCGGCCCGATGCTGGGCTGTCACCGTGAGGTAAGTCGCTCAGATCATTAGCATCTCTCAAAGGTCCCAGAGTGCTTCAAGTTCTCTAGAGATGTATCATATTCTTCATACCCAGTAGTATAGTGTACCGTATCTCCAATTAGTACAATAGTTCTCAGTCTTAGTAACACACATATTGATGTTGATTGCCTATTAGCACTGGTAAGCACAAGCAGTGGGAACCTACTATTACATTAGAATAGAGGTATACGCGTGCTTCCGCTGTTGCACGTAGAAGTCTCAGTCCCCACCTCTCGCGTACTTGAAGAACTTCTATGATCGTCAGAAGTAATTTCCTTGCAATGAACGACAGCATTGCATGTTGTTGCCTGCTGTGCTCAGGGCCTCACATGGGAGCAGTGGTTCTTGAGCATTCTCATCGGCTTCGTTGGTTTGCTGTTCGCACGCATTCCACAGTGTTTTCCGCGTATTACACTGCTTTTTCCGGAATTCGGAATGAGGGAAGAAGACATTTCAGAGAAGGCTTCCCTGGCCTTGGGTCTCCGGGGCCGATCGCCATCACGTATGAACGACCGATGCATGATCAGCACCCTGGCTGTAGCTAAAAAGTACGCACGACGCGCCAAAGTCCTGACGATAAGCAGAATGAAGGCGCGCAGAGGCGCACCCCAAGCTGGGCAACCAACTGACACAGCAGCAGCCACCGGCGCCTACGTGCCAGTGCAAGAAATTGCTCAAGACAGTCCTTCCCTCACACACTCCAACTACTGAACTGCAACTTCCTTCGGAGGCTCTGGAGACTCTACAAGCAGGCCAGTGTGCAGGCATCTGCATCCGAAAAGACGCCGACAAGTGACTCCAACAAAAAAGACTGGAGCTTCCTGTGTCAAACGGCCCTACGCTCCCCTCACGCAGGGGCCCGCATGCATGCATCATCTGCTGCCTGGCTGTGAAAGAGGGAAACGCATTGGTGACTATATTGTCCGCCTCACTGATTTCTCGTTGCTTCCACTCAGAAAGCAGCGTGTAAATAAGTTCGTCTTGCCCCCATCGACGAAAAAAGCGAGACGCGCAGAGCGGTCATCAACTGCCACCTGGTATGGCTCCTCTGCCGTTCATAGCGGCTGTGGGAGTCCCGACTCAACCCCTACGGAAAATAGACTAGAGGAATCTGCGGGCTGCAGCAGTGTGGCGACTAAAAAATCCGTTTTCTGTTCCTACACTCATCTATTGGGTCTGGCATTCGGCTCTATCTGGGTTGAATTGATTGGCCCCCTGTCTCCCCTCACTGTGATATGCGAGGAATGGCGGGAGCACATGCATTCCCCTCAAAACATTATATGGAGATGATTCCGCAAAGCCAGCTCCCACTTTTTACTCATAGCGGTGTACGGACCAAGAGCGAGAGTCGCGTTTGCCATTGCTGCTCCACTGCGCTGTTCTCCCTAGAGCGAAGCGAGCAAATTGATCAAATTAATGTGGAATTTGCATTAGAGAGTGGATATGGGCACATAATAATAATTTGCATCGTCGACGAAAGTCACATCGTCGACACGCACGCGCTCTATACGGGTTGCCAGTTGAGAGGGAAGTATCCAGCCCTCGCAAAAATGAATTTTTCGCCTTGAAACGGCAATTAACCCCCCATTCAAGTTGACTTGAACGGGAACCCAGTCACTGCCAGCTCACTGTCAAGCACTGGGAACGAAAAGTTGCATTCGATCCCCCGAGAAGCACATAACCTGCTCACCGTCATGCAGACGAGTTTTCCAGCCCTGAGGAGTTGGTTACAAAGTATGCTACAGAAAATTGCAGCAACTCATTTGTCCCCAAAACCATAAGTAAAACTAGCTTGCTAGTGCTATCCCGGTGGCGCAATCACCAGACTTCCCCCCCTCCCGCTCCCCAGAGACAATTTGTGGAGGAACTATGACGTATATGTGAGGCTATTTTTGAGGAGAGACCTAAATCTGTTATTCAGGTGAATATGGCTCCTGGTTGTTCTGAATCACCAGCGACTGGGCTCGCCTGGCCGTGGCTGCATGTCCAGCCCCAACCGAGGCGGCGATACTCTACTACGGCACTGTGAGCCATTCTTGCCGTTCTTAGGAGTGTAATTAAATGAAGGAGTGGACAGATTTTGCAGACGTTTGTTAGTGCTTCTATGAAGGATGCGCCTCTCATCCCGGCCGCTCACGCAGCACTTCTACCGCATGCGCGTGAAGGCGCGCTAGGCATCTCGTTGCAAACTAGGGAAGGGCAAATAAGTTCTCTTCATAATGGCCGTATACATCAAACAGAGCCCTCCCCGCGAGGGAGTACGGGGGGGGTGGGAAGACTTCAAGTGGGAGTCTCTTAAGACGCAGACGAACGCCGACCGTGACTATTACCTCGGTGAGTGCAACCCAAGCCTGCCCCTGGGCTTTGCGCAGTTTATGCAGTAGAACAGAGTTTAATTGGTTTGAAGGGCAGAAGAACTGTTACTTGTTTAGTCATCGTCTACTCGTACGTACATTTTTAGTATCCTGATTCCTTACCGCAGCTCGCACTTCTCGGATAGATGGCACTCCATTGCAACCGCTTTTATAGTGGTCCATATTATGCATACTGCACATGGATCATACCCTTCAGCGCTAACAACCAACTGCAAAGCGCATTTGCACCTGAAGCGCCATCCGTTGCAAACGCAAACGCGCTATTTCAGCAATCTCAGTATGTGCTCGTTTTTCTACAGACGCATTCACTTCTTCGTTATGTATCCTTCGACATCTTTGCGGGGTGCAGGCGCTAGTGCGAAGGTAGGAATTTGCACGCGGGGGGGGAAATTCGAGAAGTTCGATTGGTGGACGAAGAAGAAAGAAACTGAAGTTCCCAGTGGGGCAGAAGATGAGGAGTTAAGGAGAGTGAAGCGCTTTGAGCAGCAACTCCTAGAAGAGGCTTTGTAAGAGATCTGAAGTTGCGCACCTGTGTGTCAATGTGCAAACCCCGCGAAATGCTGCTTCCGTGCCGGGAATGGTGCTTGTTGCTGCTCATTCTTGTGCGCTTCCTCTGTCTTTGCTTTTTTTGGCAGGGGACGCAGGCCGCGGCACCTCCTTGCAGGGGAAGCTCTTCAAGACGAAGAACCGCCGTCTGCAGCTGCAGTTGCAACTACAGCTGAAGATGACCGGCGGGCTGCTGAGAAGGCGCTGAAGAAGCTGAAGAAAGAACAGAAGTGAGCCTTGCCGCTAAATTTCGCATACAGCTGTACGATGTTGGTCCGTGAGTGGAGGGATTGCATGCATTTTGGCTTCAAGTTTTGCTTCTGTTCAGGAAATTGAAGAAGCTGCGGAAAAAGGAACGCAAAAGGGAAGCAAGGCATCTTCGGGCGGTGAAGAAAGAGCGACACAGCGAGTCCCGATCCTCCCGAGGCCGTTCATCTTCAGCTGATAGCCGGAGGCACAGCCACAGCCGCAGCAACAGCCATCCTCGCGTCAAGAGGCGCCGGGGAAGCCCAAGCCCGAACTACCGGAGCACTGACCCCAGCAAGAGCCGGCGAGGGGAGGGGCTGGACCTTGATGGGGAAACGATAAAGCGCTGCTCCTCTGAAGAGCGATCGTCGAAGATAAGATCGGGGGGGAAAGAGCGAATGCAAAGAGAACGGAAGGAATACAGGGATGAAGATAGACCCCACAGACATGCGTTCAAGAGCAAACGTCGGTCGCGTTCCCTGCAGAGGGAGGAGCAGAGGGAAAGGAGCAGCCGACAGCACCACAGGAGCAGTGGGCGGGCCGGGGAGGGCACTGAGCGGCAGCGGGGCAGTACAGAAGAGAAGGCCCACAGGCGTCGCCATTCAGAGAGTGCAACGGCAGGCGACGAACAGCCAGTGCGGCCGCAAGGAGCTATCAAGACAGAACGACGCAGATCACGCAGCAGGCGACGCAGCGCCGAAGCATCTACACGGAGAGGGGAGCGACAACGGACCAGGTCAAGGGAACGGCTGGAAGACAAGAGATCACGAGGAGAACGACCAAGCTCAGCTAATAAAGAGTCTCTGGTGGGGGACAGAGCCAGGGAGGAGAGCCGAAACCACCGGAGGAGCACAGAGAGAAGACACACACTGAAGGATTCAGATGGCCTACGAATCAAAAGAGAGCCATGAGTTTTTCCACAACAGACATCAGTCGCAGTGCACAGGCGCATAGAACTGTCGTCGCAACAACCTCCGAACCAAACAACACGGCTTTAGATTAGGTCAACTAGGCCGTTCCCGATAATTGAATCAGCTGTCTTCCCCAGACAGTGGTAAGGCGCTTCGTGTACGCGGCAGTAGTCATTGCACGCACGTTGTAGCGATTTTTTTTTCGTAACAGATTTTGGCTGACAAGGACATTTGCAAGAGGCTGAGAACTGCGCAAGTTCAGAGCGCAACTCCGCGTATTGTGATCTTACTGGCAAAGAATCGAGGTGAAGCACCGGAACACAAGTAGACGCGTATGTACACCGCAGTTGAGGCTCTCAGTGGGTACCAGCTGGAGGCCTTTTCTCGCGAGGCGTCTGGCTCAACTGGGCCAGCCAAGCTACCAGCGATTTACCTGTATGCACACGTAGTGCAGCCCGCTTGTCAGTGGGCTCCATCAAGCAACAACGAGCTGGCAAGGCAGAAAGCTGGCCATCGGCATTGAAAGTCACCAACGTCCGATTTGCATTTGGGAGAACGCGGTTGAATATGCATCACTTTGTGTGGTTTAGGTCTCTTAATGAGTCTGAGGAGAGAGCAGAGCTAGGGGCTTATCAAATGCTTGCAAATGTTGGGCCATGTCAGTGAAATTCGAACGTTTCCTAAGGGATCCAGGCAATCGACCCTATCCGCAGCTGTCCCCCTTACTTGCAAGCTGGGCTGCTACTCTGATCCGTCAGGCACAAATGGTGTTAACGCAAGCAAACAGTGCTGGCCAAGGGGTAGTGAAATGGGCTACATTTCTTTTACACCTTCCCTGTTTCCTAAATGGGCTTAACTAACAGCACTCCTGCTCTCCGCACTACCTCTTTATTCTGTTTGTGCACCATTATTCCTCGTCAAGCAGCACAAGGGGAAGATCCCACGGTAAAAAGCCTACAATGCAAACGCCAAAGGTCCACTGTGCAGCTCTGACACTCGGAACAAAAGGCAAGTTGTTAATCGCGGTCTGCAACTATGCCAAATATGCCATGCCAGATGCAGCAGTCACCGAGTCACCTAGTCAGCTGATCCAGCAAGGAGTGCCTGATGAAAGTCTCCCCTCCGCTGGCCAGCTGATAAAAACACTTACAGAGAAGAGGAACTGTGCAGAGCGTCAGGACCAACAGTGGACAATAACAAGGCGAAGATGATTTACCCAGCAGTACGAGCCACTGGCCCATGCGAAGGGCTCACTTCCGCCTCCTCAGGGGTAGCGCAAACGAGTTCCGTTCCCAGCTGACCCCCTTCAAACCTTCTACTGCTGCTGCATGAACCTCGTCGAGGCTGAACTTCATGCTCTGCAAATGGTACAGCATCTTCATTATCACGAAAGCGGATGCTGTGCGAGCTGCTGAAGACAAGCGGCGCTCTCCACATTGCTCCCCCAGACACTCTATTAGTGCAACGATTACCCTTTGAGCACAGGCGTCCACAGCCAAGCTACAGTCTTCGAAGGCCTGAACAAGATACGGAAGCACAGTTCCCAGATATCCGCGAAGTGAGTGATCGTTTACAGCATCTAGCCTTGCAAGGGTGCCAGCGCCCCTGTAAGAGGACAATTCTAGTAGACTGCTTATGATGCGGCACTATGCTCGCTCTATTGAGGTGCGCAAAAATTCATCGTCTGAAGCTGCTTCATGTATCGACCCGCTTCCCCCGCAGCACATCTAGCTGCACTGCAAGAGACTGGTGCTGCTGCAAGCAGCGGACCTGTTCACGGCCTTCAGGGCTGTCGCCTTGGCGGGAATAACGCCGTTGGCAGCACATGAGCTTATCGCCAAACGCCGGCAGTGCTGAGGACAACTCCGTGCTGGTAGCCGCAGAAAGAGTGCAAAGGGAATCACATGTAGCCAGCAATGCTTCCTTGAGCTCGACACCTGCATCACAGAACAACGGATACGGCAGAGCACGGGAATAAAACGCCAAAGTTTATCGCGAAAACGTTTCGTCTATGGGCAGCGTGATTACCCGCCTGCTCACCTTTTGTTGTTTGAAATAGCTCTCGCAAAGCCAAGCAATTACCGTGCCGCATTAGGGAAACACTCCAGCTCCTTGCTGCCAGCCCCTTGTTTGCAGCGCCTTGTGTGTCTGAGTCTGCCATGGGCAACAACTCTAGCTCTTCCTTTCCTGCTACTGCCGTTTCAGGGGCAGCTGTTGTTTCTTTCCAGTCTTCGAGCATGCCCTCTACGAGTTGAGCTGTCTCCTGCGCCTCAAGTAGCATTGAAGTCGCTGCGACCTTCACTTTTGTAAGGGATTTGGGGATTCTCCACGGTGACAGCAATGGAACGTAGCAACCCTCACGCAAAAGCATTGATCCTGACCCAAGCTTCTCCTTTATGTCTTTCTCTAGAGCCTTAGTCGCTGCTGCGATTTCTTCTTGTTCCCTGTACGCATGTGTGCACCCACATTCACTTCTACATTTTCTGGCATGCTTGTACTGGCAGCCTAATACCACCGTTCATCGTGGGTTCAGTCACCGCTCACCTTTGCAAGGGAGAGGACCCCTCTGCACTATCGGCAGGACAGGCGCCCTGCTCCTCCTTTGTCGATTCACAGAGGGCAAGGAAAGTTTGCACTAAGTGGCTGGCTTCCCTCGTGCACCCCTGCATAACTTGGGAGTAATCAATGCAGGCGCATGTCGCGGCACTAGCACGTGGAGGCAGATGCGCCACAATAATTGCCAAAAGAATGCCCATAATAGTGCTCACAATGCGAGTGGTCACCAAGTAGTCCCGATCCCCTGCATGCAAAACACAAAAACAGAGGTTGTTCCGCGGTCGTTCATGCAGCACAGGAGCGCACGGAGGCAACTCCAGTTCTAGTGCAGATCGCTTGAACTCCCATGGAATAAACGGGCCTTGCAAATCAAAAATCGACAACTGACTGCCAGACAGTGACCAGTGGCATAGGTGGAGTATACGACCATGCATTGCTTCAGGGTTCCCAGCATGGCCAAGCGATACAGACCTGTCAAGCCGCCCAGTCCGCCTGCTGCCAAAGTGACAATGAGCGACTGCGTGTAGGTGAAAACCATTCCTGAGTATCCCCATCTTCTGCTGAATCCGTCGAGGGGGTGACGGGGATCGGCAAAAACAAAAATGTCAACAAACACCGTCACCGAACAAAATGCGATGAGGGCAGCCAAATTTGAGCCGAACAGCTTCATTCCCACCCAACCACAAAAGGACCCCAGCAAAATACCCACTATGCGGCCAAGAGCTCGGTGTAGAGTGCCGTTATATGTCGTTTGCAGCACTGTGAGGTACCCCAGTAAAAACCAAGGAACCATGCGAGTTGCAATGCCCTGATTGGAGATGTCCAAGAAGATAGGACTCTCGGTCACCTCGACGCCTGCAACGAACAAAATACCATCCCCAATCACATAACTGCCAAAATTGTTCCAAAACCCATTCATTTACTCAGTTCCGGTCAATCAGCATTGGCTGGCTGAGGAATGGAATACAACTACCTTTTTCAATTCTACTGAACAAGAAACTCTTTTCGTAACTGTTCTACATGCCTGGGTGCTGGCTTCTGCCGTGGAAAGGAGGGGCGGCATCCTCCATATCCCGTGTGGCCCTATCCTTACCCCAGGAGTACTGAAGAAATTCCGGGAAGCAAATGCCGCAGGCGAAGATTGCGATTAGTGGAATGACAAGCTTGATGATGTACCAAACCTCTGGGTCCTTCCACCAAGCGAGCGGCCCTCTCCACTGTTTCCACCAAAATGCTAAAGCGGACACGGGCGCGACGAGAAGTCGCTGAGCATGCACCACGACGGGCACGAAAGGAAAGACTAGATTCATGGCGAGCCCATGCCAAGTATTGGTTTGCTGTGCTTTGTTCAAGGCACAAATTGCTCGGCTGAGCCACAGGGGCTCCGAATAGCTAGCTTGTACGAAAGCAGTGACAGCAAGGCCCACGGGAAGGAGCTCCTTTGCCCGTGCAAAGGATTCCCGCCGGTCTACAGATCTTGGTTCATCTACACAATTTTCATCTGCGGGTGCTGAGCAAGCTGCAGCAGCGGTGTCTGCCTCCAGCTGAACAATGGCATTCTCTGTGTCTAATTCTGACGGGTGGAAGACTTCCAAAGCCAACGAACGCATTTCGCCTTCCAGGAGACCCATATGCTCCATCAGCTCTTCTGCTTTTTGCTTGCTTTTGGAAGGGGAAAACATAGAAGGAAACGTCACTAAAAGGTCCTCGCACAGCTCGTACATCCGTATGCATTTGTCCAACAGGGGCCTGCCAGCAGAGACCAGGGCGGGATTTGAATTCAGGCAGCCGATGGCATTCTTGTGTTGAGGGCGGAGGATCAGCTGCAGCACATTTTGCGTCCGCAAACAGCACTGAATCAGTCTTTTTCGCACTTCGTCAAGTTCCTTCATGGTCCACACGCCAGGGCCCGGGTACAGCAAGTAGGGCTCCATGCCGGATAGCAGTGTAGCCTTTTGCGTATCCAGCAGACTTAAAACGACCTCGTCCAGAGCACCAGCAGCCCCTTTGTAGAGGTTCTCAGACTCTGCTTTCGAAAAGTCTGCCGCTCCACTCTCTACATCATGCTGATCTTCCTTGCCATTCACGATTCCCTTCGGGACTCGTGTTGAATCCTCGACTACCGAATCCATTGCCGCCAGCCTGTCCTTTGCTAGACGTAGCGACCTGCAAGGCGCAACAAACAATCGACAATTTGGAGTAATGCCATCTCATGATACAAAAATCCACCGCTGTGGAGACGTGGGTTGTGGAGACGTGGGTTTGAGTACGGAGTGACTCACTTGCGGATGACGCTGCACGCATTCGCCATTTCCCTGACTGCAACATCCCGTTGCCGTCTAATTGGCGGCACCAACATGACTAAAAAGTACACTGCGAATCCCAGGAATGCAAATATGATGAGATTTCGAAGGATTCCAACAGATCCCGATGCAACCCAGAGAGCCCTGATAAACCACGCGCCCGGCCTCGCGCCAACAGTTATGGTTTGCCCGCTAATGCCTTCTACGAAAAAGGGTATATCGTACATCCAATCCTGGGGAAGATCCAGCCCCGCCCCTCTAGGCACTTTCTTCTCAAAGTGGAGTGGCGTCCCCTGTGGAAAGCTACCGAGAACGGTCAAGTAGAGACCTAATGCCTCTTGCGGGCTTAGTTCCTTGTACGTTGGGGCGGGAACCTTAATGTGCAGGACACGTGCAACAAGAACTAGCAATCGCAGAGCCGAAGGCTTCGTCAGCGCGTTAACGAATTCGACCGCCTTATCGGGGGTAACCAGTAGGAAGCTGGATGCGGCAGCCAGGATATCGTCAACGCTGCTGTTAGCGACGAACGCTTTCAAAGCCTCGAATCGCTCAGGCGTAAGCTCTATGCTAATACCTTCAGAAGCATAGGGGGAGGCGATTAGCGTAGCCAAGGGTACGGCGTACAACAGGATGTAAGAGCCGATGAGGGTCATATCCTTTGTCTTGGTCGTCGTCAAGAAAGAAGACCAAAGGATGAAAACGGAGTAAATGACAATACAGAGAGCTTTTCCACCGCTGCCGATTAACAGACAAGAAACTAGCGTAGTTGCCAGAGCGCACGCCAGCAAGATACAAGCCAAGCCCGCAAACAGAAGAATCACTAGTGAGCTCAGCATGGGAGGTGCCAACGTGCCAGCAACGAAAAATAAGAAGGGTCCAATGTATTTAAAAGAGTAGTCCATGTGCGGGAGGTCGCACATGGTCAGTGCCATGATCAGAGCACCTCCAAGGGCCATTCGGAGCGCTCTTTCTGTGCGCCCCATTACGTTTAGCGCCACTCTGTTGGACGCAACCCGCCGCACGAGTCCCTCTTTCGGCTCATCATGGTGTAAGCCTCCATTGTTGCTCTGACTCCTGATAGAATCCCCCATGGCTTCAAATATGGCTTCAAATGTCTCGAGAAAAAAACTGCTGACTGTTGGTTGGTGATCCGCTGCTCAGTGTCTGCTGATCCCGCCGCTCTCCGTGCCTCTGGAAGGGCGGCGAAACCCAATGTGCCCTCGCGATTTGATCTGGAAGCCACAGCAGGTCTCACGTATTGTAGAGTGCTCCTAAGGAGTAGAATTACGTCGCTTCGGGGCCCAAGCGCAGCTGTTGACCAGTAATTCAAACACTGTCCCCTAACAAGGCAGTGCAGGTAGAGACAGCTGCAGGAAATGGCCACGAACGGTTGAAGAGACAATTCCACCAAAAGCTTTGTAAAATGAAGAGCAAAGAGGGCCAGAGTAGCACTAGCTGCTCAATAATGCCGGCCCATGATCAGTTTGCCGTGCCCAGGGAACAGCATCGGTGCAGCTAAAGGCGGCATCAAAACCGCAACGGGCGCGGAAAGAACTTCGACAACTTCTAAGCTTCAGTTTACAAATTACTGGAGAAATTCCACAGCTGCTTCTTTCGAAACAACGGCTCATGGCTAATTCCGCTGAGTCCGTCCTCGCCGTCACCCACTGACTACCGGTGCACTCAGCAGAATAGTGGCTTGCTCCGGACGGAGGAATGTCAAATGCTATAAGATCTAGGACAAAAAACTAGGAACAAGCTGCCAGGTCGTTGTTGGGAAAACAGTGTACACGCGAACGGGTCAAGCCACCCTTGGCGGTCTGCTGTGGCATGCACCACGGCGCCACATCGATTACTAGTGACCGATAATGCAGTTCACAAGTAATTAGCATCGGCTATTGCCAAGCTCATTCAATCACGTCCCAATTTACCGCTCTATTTGTGAGATAGATAACATGGGTCAGCAACTACCTACACAAAGCCTCCCCATGAGGAGTACGGAGCTTGGCCCGGCCGACTAACGGGTGTTGCGGGGAACACGTAATACCGGTATTGTTATTATCTCTTAAATTCTGAATGGATCATATGATTTATTTGGTGATATGCTGCTTTGCCCCTTAACACTACCTGCCAGCACACGCGCTGCTCACGCCGCCTAGGTCTGCTTGCAGTCGGATTGCCGATGCACGGGTCTCCGCTGCTAACGCGCAGAGCATCCTAGGCATTCCACCTGACTCGCTACAGCCTGTTGGATTGCTCTTAATGGTTGATTTTCTTTACAGCAACTGACGGCTAGGGTATATCTGAGTTTTGGATTCGTGTGCGTGGGCGCATGGTTTTGTCGTCGTCTGTGCGTGTGCATGCGTATGCATGTGAATGCCCGCTTATGTGCTTGCATTAATACAATATACCATGCGTGGGTGAGTACATGTGTGCGCGTATGTGTATGAATGTGTGTATACCCGTATGCATGCAGCATTGCTTGTGGACATGTGTGGATGCCGACGTGGTGCATATGCGCCTGTCTTCATTCTTGTACTACGTTTCATTCCTGTGTGGCAGCTCTGCTTTTGATAAGGCATTCTTCTCTATTTTGTCCAGACGGCATTTGCATGCACGAATACAGCAGACATGACTGGCTATGAATCACTGATTTGCTTGGGTGTCTTGCCAAGTGTACAGGTACGGAGAGGGTGGAGAAGCTAGGCAAAGAGTTTGTGATGGATCATATTCTTTTTCTTTATTTGCTTCTGAGGCTACTCTTTGGTATATGTTGTTCGTTGATGTTCATGGCAATCGTAACCTGTACACCAGTGGTGCAGTCTGCCTCCCGCCGACTACAGCGACGGAAAAATACCAATTTTTCCGTTGCTTGTAATGCTCACGTCAATTAATGATTTTGAGCAACGTGAGCTAATGTATTCCATCACTACGCACCGCGAGTGGCGCTAACCATCGAGCCACAGCAACGAAATCTACTTGGGAACTTCAGGGCGTTACCATTCTTGCGTACGTTGTTCATTAGCCCATCTGCGAAAACGATGTGAAGTCAAGGGCAGATGAGGCGAAAACATCAAGGCACGCAGTCTGAGTTTACTAAGCAAAAAACAGTTACACTGCGGCTCGAGGCATACCCATCCCTTCCGTTCCACAGAGTGTCTATCTGCCGGTGAAAGGACAACTAAACTGTCACACAGCTGCCATTATACCCATCACTTGAATCCCCTAAGAAGCGTGCTTGCAGCGGAAGCACTCCGTCCAAAGAACGGCAAGAACAGCATTCCGCATGCTCGCCTAATTTAGCCCGTTTGGAGTGTCTCGCATGGAGCAAAGCCTCGGCAACAGCTTCTCTTCGAAGTGACAGTTGTCACTACTCTTTATTAGTCGAAGATCTCGCGAGAGACGAAACACTTGAGGGAAAACGATTAACTGCATGCCCCAGTGGACCAGTGGTTCGGTCGTGGGGCCCTACTTAGCATTGGCGATTGCTGTGCTCTGTCAGCGGCTTCAGTTAGAGCGTATACACTCTTTCATATAAGTTAATAGATTCCTCAGGACACAGCAACAGAAAATCTTTCCTTCCCAGGCAATCGCCCCAGCACAGCGTCGAGCGATCGCGGAGGTAGCTCAGCCCAAGTGGGTGGCCTTGCCGAACAGTACTTCACGAATCAATACTTTAGACAATTGATGTTTCTTAACTAAAGCCCAAAGATAGTTTGAGTTTCAATTGGGAGCCCCGTGTTTCGTGAGGACCCATGGAGCATCAGGCTGCATCAGACGCACCGCCTATCGGGAGAGAGTATAGCAGCAAACAGGCATCGGTATTGCCTGCCCGAAGGAGGAGAGCTCATGAGGAATTGATTGGCCGATTATATAGCGCAAATAGGGATAGCAGATACTTTCTCTCCTGCCCGCCGGAGGCACGGTTGCTTCCTCGCAGCTGCGATTGCGCACCGGCAGGTGGCAAGCGTGAGCCCAGCGCTCACTGTGGCTGCTCATTAAGTGGTCGGACACGGGAATATGGAGCTGGCGGAAGCCCGGCTTGTCGATGGAGCTGGTGCTGCCTCGCCAATTCAACATTTAAACGGTGTTCTGCAGCCCGTCACTCCTCAGGGGAGAGGCACCGTGCAAAGAGAGGGAACCAAATGGCACACCAGTCCAGAAATGACTTCTTTCAGTCAGAGTACCTGCATGTCGAGGATTTTTCAAGCGAGATCGAGAAATTGCAGGAGATGTTGTACCGCTATTCATGTGGCATCCTGTCACCTGAAGACGTGCATATACTACGCCATGTCCTGTGCGCTGAGAGAATTGGGCCCCTGATGCCTGGCAAAATAACTCTGCTTCACGAGCTCTTGAGTCACACGGGATCGAATGCTTTGACTTCCTCGGAACGCCAGTTGTTTATCAAGCTCCTGAAGAAAAGAGCCAATGGGGGCATTTATACCGATGAAGATGTCATCTTGCGGACGCTTTTGTTGCGAGCATTGGCAAATTCTCTCTCATCAGAGCAGCAACTGAATGCTTCGGCTGCCCTGCAGAACAAGTGCGCTCCCCCCTTGTCTCCCTGTTTACTTGATGATCTCCGTCGCACCATGAATGGACCAGATCATCGGCAGGGCAGGTATGCAGTACAGGCCGCCCTAGAAGAGCAGCTTGCGCCTTATTGTGGATGGGCCGAGCGAATGGCCATTCATCGGCTCCTATTTTTAGAACCTCCCTGGCCTCTTTCACCCGAAGAACGCCGTTTGCTCGAAACGCTTTACGTGCAGCCTGCAGTTTGGTGGTCACCGGCCCAGGAGAATAGATTCTTCACTAGCCTTGCCAAAAGTCGTGCAGGAGGAACCCAGGAATTTACGGACGAGGCATTTCAGCTCCTTTTGCAGCTTCTTGGAGCTTCCTTGACTTCCCCGCAAAGACAGCATTTGACGGCACTCCTGGGCGTGCCGTGTGTGCAGGTGGCAGGTTACCAGCCATCCACAATTCTTCCTAATGAGGGTAGGGCAACGCCTACGCCTGGCCAAGTGAGGACCATGGCTCTCCTACAGCGTGTCGTAGAAGGCGAAGCGCTAACTCCTGTTGAAAACGGGTTTCTACAGGACGGTATCCTGCGGGAGCTTTTGCAGCTGTTACCCCCAGAGGACTTGCAAGTGCTCTATAAATTGGTACTTTCCAGTGATCCGGTCCCGGTACCTCGATCAAGTGTGTTAGTACTTGAGGAGTTACAGCGTGCTCGAGAGCTGTGGGAATCAAGTGGAGACCTCACAGCGTGTGTGGAACAGATTGGCTGTAGTTGGTACCGGCAGATGTTTATGTATTGTCTGGCTTTATCCCTCACCGCCCAGCAGCTGAAAGTACTGACCCAGTTGATACATGAGAATTCTGAGGAGCAGGAACTCGACAAAGAGCAGCAACGCTCTCAAGAGGCATCAGCAAGCCTTCAACGAGCCGCCTGGCGTGCTTATGGCCCTCGTCATGGTGACAACGTGGGATATGCAGCTGCGGAGGAACCAAAAGCAAGGTGCACGGCCGAGAAGGATGCCCGATGCATTATTCAAGAGGGAGTACGGGGTCATGCGGAATTTCCAACGTATTCTGTGGAGGCGTTGACTCGTCAACAGGCAGATATCCTTGAGCTGCTGCTTGAACTGCACCATTTTGGCTGTCAGGCTTCAAAGCAAGACGACGTGTTGATGGACCTGCTTCGCACATTCAAGTTTTCAGGGCCTATTTTTGATCAGCCGCTAGAGTTTGTGAATCAGCTCCTCCTCGTCCAGTTTTCCATGTCCCTGTCTGATGGACAAGTAGAATGCATTAATCATGTTATCCGTGCAGCTCAATTTGCTCCCCACTATATGCCAGCTCACAACCATGCGCGAGCAGATTGTGGAGCGGTGCCAACCTCTGGGGACGCGATGATAATGCAACCTTTTCAGTTTCACTCTAAACTTATCACACCTAGTCAGCGACAGCTTCTTCAGTGGTTGCTGCTTCAGAAGATCAACCACGGTTGTGCACGTTTACAGCACCCTCTTTCTCGTCAGGGCGTGCCACCGCTCATGAATGGGAAATCTCCATCAGAGCTTTACGTCATCGTACCATACCAGCCGCTCCTCCAGCTGGCCACCTCACTCTCCGATGCCCAAGTTGAGATGCTTCTGCTCTTGTTGGACGAGTCTCGGGAAGAACCAACAGATCCGGGCTCAGAAGGAGCAGGGGGGAGTCTGAACATCAGAGAAGTAGACGATGGAAGTGCAAAAGAGGGAATTCCAGCGTCCCAGGAAATCGGTACGTCAATGCCGCTGCAGCCGGCGACTCAGCACCGCATCACTATCTGCCCCTCGACTCTAGAAGGGAGATCATGTACAACGAAGGACGCTGATGACACTATGACATTGCATACTTGTAAAAAGGGAGCAGTGGAAAATTTACTCCCGTCGTCCAAGGGCTTCCGAGATGAGGATTTTGCAGAGCTTATTCCATGCCAGTCAGCTGAGCTCCAGAACCACCAGGAAGGGCCGCGTGCTGGAGGGTCTGTATCTTCACATGCATTATCCCCCCTAGATGTGTCGCCACCTGTCCAGTTGGAAGGAGCAGATGGTAGCCAGCCAACTGGCAGAGCGCTTCTCGACGGAGCAGACGGAGCAGAGAACTGCGATGCGTCGCCAAGTGGAGATGTTAGTAGTCAAGGGCGGCTAGATGGGGGGCCCAGAACGAATGGGAAGATTGCTGCGGGTCTCCCGTCCCCCAATTCGTGTCGCGAGCAGCCGCCTACCCCTCGAACTTGGTGTGTTGCGCATTGACATGGAAGCGGTTCCTTGGGAAGTGCTTTACAGGTTGTACTATTTTACTGTGGTGGCTTAAGGGGAATTATTCGAGGCCAGTGGCCTTGCTCTGTCCTTTTTCGTGCTGCAGCTCTCCCGAAGATCTGGCCCACAAAAGACGTATGATGCAGCATCTGATTCTTGAGGCCGCAGACCAGCGAGTAAGGCTGGAGAGAGACACTGCTAATGTAGTAGTCCAGTGAGCGAGGAATCCTTTGTCGACTGACACCTTATTGGGACTGAGGTATTCATGTGGGGTGCCGCTCCGCAGATATTTCTGGAGGAATTGAAGGCGTGGCGACGGCAATACAACCAAAGGGCGAAGCTGCGAGAAGTCTTGAATGTATGTATGTAGCCTGCCATTTATTTTTACTCGAAGAGTGCGACACTCGGCCAACTGCATCCCTCTCATTGGTTGAATGGAACATTGCGGAGAGGTTTTTCTTCTGTGTGCACCTTTCGCAGCCCTACATTTTGAGGATTCAAGCACTTCAGCAAGGATATTTGAAACGTTGCCCCTGCTTGTACCACCAGCAACAGGATCAGAAGGAAGAAGAAGAAAGGCAGGCGAACCTGAAGCTTTTGGACTCTCTAGAGAGCTCTATCTGGGGAACAGGTCAGCATGAATACAAGTAGAGCTATCGGCGTAGTAGCCCCGCAGGAGTCACGCACCCTCTTTCTCATGTCATAGCAAAGGGCTATGCCGCGTAGGGGCTATTCCGATGGTTTGCCTGTTGGCTGTTTGATGTGCTGGTGGAAACATGAAGTAGACAGGGGGGACTGTTGAGTGGTAAATGCCTGAAAATGCTTGTGGCCTGAGCAGGAGACCACACCCCTAGTCAACTTGGCAGTTTCTCATTTCAAGGGCGTGTCTATTCCAGCGGAGAGCTCCAGGCGTTCGGTAGTGAGGAATTCGGCACGTTGAGACACGGGAGCAGTTCGTCGTCTGGGCTCTTGTCGCTTGCAACAGCTTTTCGACAAAGTGCAAGCACACTGGTTGGAAGGACTTTCTCGAAGGACATCTATTGTTCCACCCGACAGCAATCTCTGGCCAGTGCCAGTGAGTGCTGCAGCCTGGAGCAGGCATCGAAGTCGTCGGCAAGCGCGAGAGATAGTCGTTCCTCCGCTTCGCCTGTGGCTAAGACCCCATCGCACTGCAGTTCCCTGGGTTCGGCGCCGGTTTTAGGCAGCAGCGAATGCCAGTCACCAGTAAGCTCGCCGATACGCCTGCGCAGTCCCTCGGGGTCGCGTGCGGAGCGTCACCAACGGAGCAGCAGCCGTGATGAAAGTATATCACGAGGGGATCTAGAGGTTTCTGTGGAGGAGCGGAAGAAGCGCATGCAACGGCAGGCGCTGGAAAAAGCCCAAAGGATCAAAGAAGATGCGCGAGTGGCGTTTTTGGTCGTTTTCATGAAGCAGCTGCAGCCGGGGAATCCAGCTTTTGGAATTGAATTGGTTGACAGAATAAATTTGTCCCACCTAAACGCGAAGACGCTGCCAAAGGGAAAGGGATGGAAGACGCAAGGCTTGCTACGAATGATACAAGGCATAGTTAGGCTGGTTTGTAAGCTGCCTCGGGGAGCGGAAGGTACGTTTGTTCGCACCATGAGGACAAGCCAATGGGCATCGGTTTTCTTTGTTGCTGCTGGGCGACTGCTCGTAGCCTGCATATATCGCTTGTGGGCTTTTTGCACCGGCTGCTCGTTTGCGCACACTGCGGTAGCGTACTGTTTTCCGAGGACGTCGTCCATTTAGGCTGTAGCCTTGATGATACATACTCTCTGCTATTCTGGTTGCAGTCGCATCAACGCTGCAGCCACTTTTGGCTTTGGCAAATCAGACACGCGCAGAAGACATTGATCTGGCTATACATGCAGAGCTTGAGGGTATTCGCCGCGCTCTACTGCGTCTTCCCGTCGGTGGCGCAACCAGTCCTGAAAAGGGACAGGTAGGGGAAGGACAAGCTGAAAGTTTGCAGAGAGACGGGAAACGTAAATCAAACGAAGTCTTCATGGGATATGCAACTGCTGGAACCGAGGAAGAGGGGACGAAACTCACCAGCACAGAGGTGCCAGCCCCTGCAGTGACTGCAGTGACTCAAGAAGCGTCCCACCAGGATTCCAAGATAAATCAACTCAAGACAGAGGTGAGTCCCCATGTCTCGAGGACAGAAATCGCGGGCATAGCGTTTTCAGAAAAACTTATACATTCAGATGGAAGAGGCAAGGTATCCGTGAGAAAACATAATCCCGAGCTCGGCCGATTCGCATCGCCGTCGTTTATTGCCCTGCAGTTGCTTGAGTGCTTGCTTAATGAGACACTGGATGTTCGGAAGTCTAAACAGCTATGCATAGGCCTTTGGAAAAGTGACAGAGTGCGAATATGATGTTTCCCATTTGCAGAAGGAAGGGCAGGATAGTTCAGGACAACCAATGGCATTGCAGAAAGGGTCCCCTACCATCCTGGGCAGTAGGGGTCTTTCGTAGAGGAGCCAACTCAATCATTGGTTTTAGAACATGGCAATAGCCCCACGAAAACGCCTAAACGCTGAGCCTTCAGAAGTGCAAGGCACCTGCCCAGCCTTCCCAAGGGAAATAGTTGCGACAATGCGCCCATCACTGCAGATGCTTAGACTTTGTAAAATGCCACAGTGGGCATTACGGCTCTGATCTTTTAAGACCCCGAACGACATGAGGTATGAGACGGTGGGGCAATCTCCAAGTCTGAATCCTATTTTTCTAACGCATAGCAAAGGGGGCACGCACGGCGGCGTGGGCACAAAGGGAATTTTCTACGTCGGCCTACAGTTGGGGCCTCCTAGGAATAATGGATTGAAAAGCCCAATTCTTTGTAAAGAGAAGGGTGTGAATGAACCAACATTGACAGTGCCATACACGAAATCATAAGAACAACGGCACCGGCGAGCCGGGGGAAGACGCTTGTGCAGGGCATATTCAGGCAAATAATGCCCTGCACAAGCGTCTGTTTCCTGCTCGCCGGTCCCGTAGACCGGTCAGAGGTATACAGGGCGGTAGGTGTTCAGCGAATTAGTTGTTCGTAACGGTACGCCAGTGCAGTCGGCGGACGTACGTGGGGAGTCACTATATTGTATTTCGTGGTGCTGCTAGCCATGTGGGGCAGCAAGGACTGCAGGTCGGGACGCATACGTTTCCCGCAAAGAAAAACAGAATCCCGAATATACGCGGGTGTCGTGATCCTTTGTATACAAGTTGTGCAGTGAGGCAGGAGTGGTCGGTCGTACGCCAGAAGCGGTTCGCACGACCGCGCCCATAGCTTCAGGGGGGGGAACTATTACGTTCATTTGCTCGCTGTGCTGTCTTTTTAAAGCGGACGAGGAAGTACAGGTCGCCCGTCTGTTAACTGGAAGGAGTGTGGTAGGGAGCAGTGGATTCCCACCCATGTGCAAAACTCCGTGTACACGCAACCTGAATGCGGATGCCATTTAGCATGGTCCTTTTAAACAACCTTGTAACTTTAATTTTGGAAACAGTGAGGAAGGACATGAGGAATTTGGAACTTCATTTCCGCATCGCTGCTGCGTGGACTCATGGGGCACTCTCCGCGAGCGGTCAAGCGCAGCTGGTCTACTGCCAGCTGGAGCTTCCACTAGTAAAACAGCGAGCATCTCTAAGAAACTCAGTTGCTTGTGAAGCAAGAAAAAATATCATCTAGTTTGTGGCAGTTGAGTTGGGCTAGTAATGGCTGCAGTGGGAAGCTGGATCAGGTGCGGCGTCAGCATCTGTCGGTGCATGGTTTATTACTTAACTGTTGTCCGTGGAGAGAGATGCCTATTCTTGTATTGCATCGTTAGCATTATCTATATGTTGCCGACAGCTTTGTCGGTCTTTTTCACTCCCTCAGTGCTGCGGATTCCACTAGTCCTCCAGGACTTGGAGTAGATGTGGCATGCGTTTGTACTTTGGGTTTCTTGTTATGCATGCAGTGAGCCTAGTAATTTGCGTCTTTTTGAGTATCTCTCTAACCAGGACGCCCCACTTTAGGCCGACGCAACTTCACCGTTGATGGTGTTGTTGGGTGACCGCGGGCAGGCAACCGGGCAGCTCTTTGGAGGTCCCCATCCGAATCCGCAGTCAGGAGTTGGGTTGTTCCCAGATGAGGACTACTTTGAACAGTCTAATGCCCCTGGCAGCACGTTCGCTGCCGCCACAGTTGAGCTGGCGGGTCGCGGCGGTGACGAGTGCCGCGCTGTGATCCCTTCCGTACGGCCTTTGCGCTCCTTTGAGGGATTAATCATGGGGCGTTCAATCCAAGGCCGTGGCAGCACTGAGCCTCCTTCTGGAGGTAGTCAGATATCCCGTCAGCCGCCAAGCCTCCAAGAATGCAGGGACCCCTTGCTTTTCCACCATACTGGTGTGGACTGCGGCATCTTGGGCTTCTTTGGCCGGCCTATGTGGTATTCTGACCCTGCAGCCGACCGAAACATATTTATTCAGCCTGAAGGAGTCGAAAGAACGAAGGGGTGGTGTAATGCAGGGGCATGGGCGATAGCGCCGCTCGCAAAGACGCCTTTGCCTGCTGCCCTGTTCGGCCACGTGGCGATGTTCCTTGGTGCAGAGGATGTAGTAGCGCTTGCATCTGTTTGTAAGAGCCTTCGATGGATAGCATTCCACCGTGACACTTGGAAATCGCTTTGTTTTTCAGCAGGGGTTGTTTCGTACCATCGTGTAGCCGCCTCGCCGCGTCATCAGCCTGGTACTAGGGTCACTGGAAAAAGACTCCGATGCACAAAGCCGTCGAATGCAGCTCAGCCCGATCTTAACGCACACACACGGAAAATTTCGAGGAGACGAGACACCATTAGTGACAGCTGCTTCCGGTTGGACAGCAGCATCCGCAATTCTCTACAAGATTGGCCTTCGTGCGCGGGACTCTTGCGGGAAGATGCGCATTCCGAGTCATCTTCTTCAGATCTCGGCCGGAGGTGTGGAGTAGACAGGCCTGACACTGCCCCTCCCTGTAACAGGGCAGCACGATGCAGGCGCAGGCAGTCGGAGTCAGAAATTTACCCGTTGCCCGCGGCGGATAAGCCATGGGAAGCCGGCCTGCACTGCCGAGGACTGCAGGTTCTGAGCGAATGCACCCGTGAGTCAAGGCTTGATGCACATATTTGACGGCAGAGGCCGTAGCTACTTTGCTTGAATGTGGTCTTGGGGTTGCAGCCAGTGGAACCTTTGGCCTTCTTGCCAGAGAAGTGGCTGAAGTTGTGCTTGCCGTTGTTTCTTGTGATTTTGCAGTGCACGAGTTGGTGGACTGGCGTTTCCTGTTCCTGCTAAACCGAGTTAGCCCTGGTCCCAGGATACATATCCACGTCAGGGAGTTGAAGCTACAGTTTCCCATGTATCCTGTTGTTCCAGATATGACGAATGCCCGCCGCTGTTCTACGGCGGGAGGCGCGCCTACGGGTGACGGACAGGAATGCGGCAGCGGGGAACAGGAGAAACAGCGCCAGCTCAGGCATGCTCAGAAAAGGTGGCTTAAACCGCAGGAGTTTGTTTCCACCTTCATTCGCAGGGCTCTGAACATTTCTCAGCCCATGAGGCTACGTCATTTGAGACGAGGGAACCGCCCAGGATTGTGTGTGGCAGAGATTCTGAGGGAGCAGCACTACTTGCTTGAATGGCAAGTCCCCCTGCGCTGTCTGCAGGAACCCTCTGCCCGTTCTTCCTGTTCTGTCGCTGAGGCCAAAGGCGACTCCTCTCTGGTGTGGCCGCTACCCCCTTACGGCTCGCTGGAGCTCGACTCTCTGGCTCAGCTGGGTGGCGGCTGGAGGCACCAAGACAGGATGGAAGTTCACAATGTTGTGGACGAAAACCGCCCCCGGCGCTCACGACAGGTTCCTGAGGTGGATGCTGTGCACGATGACCGTCTTATTTTCGATGTGCTTGACCGTGGGAGTGTTTTTGCAAGCCTTCTGTCCCCTCTTTCTGTTGGGACAACCGCGGCAGCCATTTTTGTCGGCGCTGTGCTCGTTGCGGTTGCGACGTCGAGTGCTACGGCGGCCATCACCACTGCGGCAGCTGCCACGGCCACACTTGCGGCGCGAAGTTCCAGGTTATTTAGAGTGGATCTGCACGTGCTTGAGAGAGATGAGCACGAAGACGACCAAGAGGAGGTGACGGAGTGTGATATTCCACCATCTTGCTTGGTGTCGAGCTTCTCCGGGTCACGCGGGTTGGCACCAGGACCATTGGCTAGTGGGTACGGCATTCATGGGGAGATTGGAAATGAGGCGACTCCATATGGAGCTGGGCCCCCAAGCAGTTGTGGTCCCGCGTGTGCCGGAGAGGAATCATTAAGTGGAAGCTTGCGTCCACGGCTGCCGCATCTCGGGCGGCTGCTTGAAGATCGACTTGTACGACTCTTTCGCTCGTCAAGACTTGCCAGCGCTGCTCTGAGCGAAGCATCTCGAGCGCTTGCTAGCACAATTTTGAGCAGCATTTCAAGAGATGCAGCGACAGCAGCGTCTACTGTTCTTGCAGCTGCAGGCGCGGTATTAACGGCAGTGCTCCGTCCACCTGGGACAGGGCAATGCAGACCTGCCGGTAATGTTCAGCCACTGGGAGGCCCCACCGATATGCGCATATCTCAGAAACAACGACTGCCACAGGGTGGTGTCCAGGTGGCGTCACCTACTGGTTCGCAACCAGATGCGGAGGTCGAAGGAAAGCGTGTGGGAAAGTCCGTGGACTCATCTAGCAATACGAAAAGCATGAAACAATTCAAACATTTTCTGACGCAGAATAGAGGAAACCCAGAGCAGCTGCATGGAAAAGAAGGGCTTCGGCAATTAAGGCGACGAGGTGCATTGGGAGACTCGGCGTTTCTTCGCTCACCACCTGCGGCACCTTTCAAGCCCCGCAGATCCCAGTCTTTCTTGTCGGTATGCATTGGAGCTTTTCACCGCCGAAGCTGTTGCTCTATGCCGGCACGGTGCTCCCGGTCTTTCAACCCGTGTGACATTTTTGGCCAACCAGGCGGTGGCCAGTCAATCGCCCACAGAGTGCGAGCCTTGAGCACGGGGGCGGCAATCCTGCAGCACCCGCAAAGTCACGTGCGCAGACCTCTGTGGCGTGGCTCAAGCTCGACAAGCGAAAGCAACTCAGTAGGAACGGAACGTGAGGATACGTCTTCGAGTGACCAAGACCGTGAAATGAACGGATCAGGTGCTACATGGACCCCAACATTAGAGTTTTCGGGACAAAGTTTCGGCTGTTTTTCATCTGGCTGGCGTCTAGAGGGCCCACCTTTGCAGCCTGGCCACGGCTTGTTGCTGTTTGTGCGGACGTGCCTGCCACCAGCAACTCTCCTTTGCCGGGCACGTGGGAGTATGAAGTGTTACAGGCTAGGAACCTCCGAATGGGATGCTGCAGCTGCATCCCCGTTTAGGGGCCTTCCGGAAGATGTGCCTCTGTTATTACCGATGGATGCAACAGTAACAGACTTGGTGAGATTGCTTTTCCTCACTCTGACGGAGAGAAAGTACGTGTTGCCACTTATCTCTGATACGCAGGTAGGCGACCCCCAAGTGAGCAGCAGTCACTTAGATGGAATAATGGACCGTCCTTACTATCGTCGCCGAAAAGACAGAAACGGTCAGACGACGCATTCATCGGGGGCGGGCGTGTTACGCTTTTGGCTTGCTTCCACTCATCCCAACAGAGAACACGACGAGCAACCGTTACCGTCCGCGAAACTGGCCGCAGACTTGCGCCTTACGTCTTGCGAGCGCCTTACCCTTACTGTTATGCCTTTTGCACTTGCCAGGCGTGGTGCATCAGCCTGCGCAGGTTGTTTGACGCTCACATGCGGCCCACGAGGCCCTCCGGCGCAGACACCTGGGCACCGCGGGAACTCAAAAGGGGTTCAGAGCGGAACTATTTTGCCACCGTGCAATCCCCATCTGCATCCCACTGAAGATGAGAGGTCGCCAGATGAAGCTAGTCCCTGGTTGCTGTCGCCCTTATCTGCATGGACGCAGGAAAACACGCTAACGGTGGAAACGGGCATGCCTACAGAGGGCGAGCCCACAATAGTTCTGCGCCGTGAAGCTGCTCTTGAGCCTGTGTACATGACAGCTGAGTCAAACAATCTCTGCTCACAAATGGAGTCATGCCCGCAAGCTGAGAGCTTTTTTGAAGAACTTCGGCCTCATAGGTGTGCCACCAACACCGAGCAGCGTGAAGTCAATGTAGATGGCAAAGCCGCTTCTGTCTTTCTGGCACCTGATACTCCAATGTATGCGGAGCCTACCAGCGCCTTGAAGCCAACTGAAAGAACCTCCCTACGGGACGCTGAAGAGGACGAACGCGCCAACACTTTGTACTCCAACGCAGATTCAAGTGCATCTGTAGACACTTCCTCGCGGCGCTTTGCAGGCATAACGCTGGAAGAGGAAGATGCGAATCTGTGCACACCGTGGATTCTTCAATCGTCAGTGAATGCGAGGCAGTTTGAGTACCATCCGGCGAAGGGTAACGTGTTGCTCACAGGCAACAATGATGGAAGGGTGAGCACTCGAGTCCCCCACTCCCTTCTTCGCGTTAGAACTCACCGGCAGACTAGAGATGCGAATTTCTGCATTAGTCAGTCCGTCTCCTGCCATCAGAAAATCATGCGCATTTGTCGGCATGCTTCGGCGGTGCCTTATTGGCGTGTTCACGATCGTACCTACACTGCCTAACTGCTGCAGGCGGTCAGCTAGGTTGAGTCGGTAGTGTCTCTCCTTAGTGCTTCCATCCGTGCTTTCCTGTGTGGGCTCAGGTGCGTGTTCTCGACTGGAAACGAGATGTTGTCCTAGGAACAGAACTTGTTGATAGCCACCCCATTTTAGCCCTTTCTTGGCTGAAGCACCACCCTGAGTTGTTCGTCTGCGCTGCTGGCGTGTCTGGCATCCCATACGTTGTCCGCTGGAGAGAACAGGACGACATATGCTTGCACGAGGTTAAAGGGGACCGCGGGAGAATACCAAAGACTGCAGTCCCCTCTTCTCAGCCATCGTTGCCTCGTAACATGCAGTCTCGACAGCCAGCGCAGCAGCAACACCATGTGGAAGTGGGTGATTTCGAGGCGAACCAAGGTGATCATTATTCCGGAGATCGCGATGACTTCCTTGATGGTTCAACAGTGACAGCTGCTTTAACGTGGTTCAGGCGCTGTGGGCGAGGCGAACGACTAAGCAGGGAAGGCACTGCATCTTTGCGCATTGTACACCAGTACTGCGCTTGCGAAGATCTGAGCTCTGTTTCAGTCAACAGCACGGATGACTACCTTCTTGTGTCCGGGAGAAGCGCAGATCTCACCATTCATGACGTGGCCACGGGTGTGAGGCTGGGAACCCTAAGTGGCCTCCACTCGGACAGCATTAACATTGTGCGATTCGCACATATCTCCCCCCATCTTTTTGTCACAGCCTCTTTTGACCAAACCTGCAGACTCTGGGATCTTCGCCAACGGATCAACGGCCATCAACCACTCCTCACCGTTGATACTGGCAGTCTTAGCGTAATGTGCTGCTTCGACGATTCAGACGAATGGCTACTTTGCAGCGGTGTGGATGCAGCGCTGCGGCAGGTCTGTGTGAGGTCTTCAACCGTATTCCCCCAGTCATTTGCAATCCCTCCTGTTAACGCCGAGACTAACTTCCGCCGTGCGGTCTATCTACAGGGAGGAAGGGAATTCATCACAGCTGGTACTGAGGAAGGGTTTTTCCGAGTTTTCAGTCGTCTTGGGCGCGACTTGGGTCTAGTCAGTCTCGAAGGGTTGCTTCGGCCGTTCATTCGAGTGCGCTCATCTCAGGGCCTAGCGACACTGGCTGACCTGCAAGCAGAGCTCTTGAATTTGCGCATATACTTGCGCTCCCACATGGCATTAGGACTCAGTGCCATGAGCGACGCTGCACTGGCCACAGCTGCGGGCGTGAGTCGGAGTTCAGTTGCTGCAGTCCTTCGGACTGCTTTCCGACACCTAAGTGTAGGTCCCACTGGACTGCTCGACGGGGAACTGCTAGATAGAATGCGGCAGGCTGTGAATGGCCCGGGATCGCCTTGGTTCTTTATTTGGCAACAGGGAATGCGCAGTGAATCAAGCTTGTTTCAGGACACAGGCACGGGCATCCCAGAAAATAGCGTCATCGAAGAGTATGTGCAGTCACTCCGCGCACACCCGCAGGAACGGAGGCTTGTTGGCGCATTGCTGGCGACTAAGGATCAAGTGGAGACGGCGAACGGAGAAGCGTCTTATGTGGCAATGTCACGGCTACCAGCAACGATGCTGGGATAGTCGTATGATATGAGCAAGGATGGGGGAAGCCAGCAACCGAAACAGGGTGAAGAGGGCTCCCCCGAGTTTGCCAGGCTGTTTCGAATGCGATTTTATGTAAAGATATTTTGGAAGACGCTGGCACCGTTAGAGGAAGAAGCACAAATATTTTTGGTTACGAAAAGTCTGTGGTATGGTGCCTCCTCCGCAGCCCACCAACTGCTGCGCCGCAGGCCAGCCACTGGCAAGTCCAAGAATCATATTGGCACCTCGTAGGCAACTTGTACATTGCGTGTTAGGCGACCGTTTAACGCGTGATTTTCCAAGTTCGGCATTTGCATGACGTACCTGCATTCTGCCATTCACGGGAAGTCCTACACACGACCACTACTATCGTCAAGTTTTGCCATTGGCTGATATCAGACTAGCTTAGGTGCGACGTAGATCATCGGTTAGTCAACAACTTCAAGTGCAAGGTGCCGCTGGTTATTTGGCAGGGAAATATTAGAACGCCTTATACTAGATTTTGCTGCATGAGTGTCCAACTGGAGCAGAGCAGCCGCCAATGTATGACGCGCCCCGGCACTAATAGAAATACACAGATAGCTGCGAAGCATAGGAGGGATCATGCAGTTGGGTAAATATTCTACATGCAGGCCAAGGCAGTTGCTTTGGGGTTTGGTAGCTTACTGCAAATTTCGGGGTGCCCAAAGTACACAAAACTTGCAGGGGGGGCTCGTCGCTAAGCCAGCGACACTGCGGAAGCTAGCAAATAAAGATATCCTGCTCGCAACCGTGAATCATTTTTAAATACCAAACTACAACTCAGCAAGCACGTTATCTTGAGAAGACAAGGACGTGAGCCGGGTTGGAAGCACATTCCCAATTAGTGGGGTTGAGACTGCCTGAACCAGTTGTGAACGGCGTTCCCTTCTGCAATCCTGAGTTTACTGACTTCGATGTACCCTCAACCAGAACAGTTGGTAGCCTGAACGATCCTGGCCTGAGTTCATAAGTGCGCCCACACGCATAAGACGCTGACCCACCGGAAATCCGATAGGATTTCCGGTGGCAACCGCGATCGCCTCAACATAATACAGGAATGCGGAAGCTAGGGCTCACCTGGAGGGAACAAGAGTCCAATGAAGAGACTTTGTGCTAAGAGGAAGGATGATGACCTGCGTCTTAATTTGCCCACCAATCATAAATGGACAATCAGACGGAATTGCCACTGAACTGCAGTCTGCTGAGTCCTCCACGGTCAGGCTTTCCGCACGAGGGTACAGCAGACGTACAACCAGTTCCTGCGCAGCCACACTCATGAACGTTCCTTCTAAATGTGTCACTTTTAATGCGCCTAAGCGAATCTAAGGAAAGTCAGCCAATGGAGCTGGGGCTCACCATGGCCTCTCGGCTCAGATTTTCAAGAGCTGCCGAAAACGCGAACGGGACACCAACCGCAGAGGTAACTGGATGAGCCAGGTTAATATGCAGGCAGCGCACCCACAACGGCTTTACTATTGCTGGAAGGCGTGTCTGTAGGTTACACACAGCAGTAAGCAGCGCCGAACAGACCGTCAGTACTGAACAGCAACTTCATCGATAGAACCGTCAAATGCACGCGAAGCTAAAATATTCTGTCCAATAAGAACACTATGCAGTCGCTGTGGTGGATCATCCAAGAAACGTACAATAGTCATGTTCTCTTTTATGCCGGGGTCAGCGCAACAGAACGGGAATGGCAGGTAGTTAGCAGTTCGGGTGTACTTCAAAAGGACCTGAGCCTCACACATCTACAATGAGCAAAGCAATTAGCCCTCTTTTCTACCACAACATAATGTGGCGCGCACGACGAGAAGACATTCAAGGATGGTATTACGTACTGCGGCCTGTTCTGATGAAGTAAAGGTCTTCGAAATCCCTGACCAAGATTCGCCCGGAAGCAGAGTACACGGAAGCTCTGGAGTGATGAAGGACAGTTGACGGCCTAAAGACTTCTCTGCAGAGTATGCATGACAGCCGAGGACGCACACGGCATTACACTACTGCTAAGGCGGTGCAGACACACATGTTCGTGAGCTCTAGCACGCTGAATACAGAAACATGGGCCAAACATCAATTTACGTTGGCAGCAGCCAAATAGGACCCCTCTGTACCATGGGAATAATTATTAACGTCCAGTAAGTGTGTAGGCGAATGAAGCCCTACCTGAAGTGCCGGAGGAGAAGTCCTGACCCTCAAAACCACAGAACTTTACGTCTGTTAGTTGAAGAGCAATGTCGGAAACATTCGCGACGTTCACCCGGCGAGCTTCAGAAGGCCCGCCAGCACCTGTTGAAGGGAGGGATATCAAGCCCGAGGATAAGTTCAAACAACGTTGGCAGTCCACAGCACTGGTGGTTGTCAACCTTTGAATAATGTCATCAAGGTTAATATCAACAGTAACACGAATATCGAAACTCCCCGAGCGACGCAGACGGATGAACATGGGGATACAAATAATCTTAAAGGCTTCGGGCGCAGTGAGCTCGTCACGATCAGTGTCCTGCCCTTCCTCCCCTACAAGCGCTCCCCACTCAGCAATAGAAAGCTTGTCGCGGTAGTCCCGAGGGTCAAATACCCACGGAGAACCCACGCGTTCCCGCCCACCAGTCGCCTCCCTTTCTTCTGCATACAACACAGTCGCAATAACTCGGCATGGCCTCCTTAGGGTGACAGCGTACATAACAGGTAGAAGCTGAGTGAGCCGGTACTACCATTCTGTAGCAGGCCCATCGCGCCATGGAGCGTCTGCAACGTGAAACACAATTAATATGGAGTACGTACTTGTACATTCCAGCCCTGGGCCATCTCTCCCTACTGTAAATGGCAAGCAGGGCGATCCATTAGTAGGGACTCGCAAGAGTCTCGGGTAGGTAGGCAAGTCTATGCTTCCGTTTGTTTGCATTTGCTCCACCGCATTTCTAGATTGACATGCATCACCACCAAGCTCTTTTCTTTCATCCAATTCCATCAGATAAGACTCAAATTCATCCTCCAAAAGGATGGAGGTGTCAACTGTCCGGTCATTCTCACCCCCAGATTCTTGCGCCGTACACTGCACACCAATACTAAATTTGCATTCACTCCAATCCTGCTTAATAGTTAGCCGCACTGTGTATGGAGCAAGCTCACCAACACAGATGCACTTTGACGGGTAGTCTTCAATCGTATCGAGCTGGAAGGAATCCTGGCCGGTGGACACAGAAAACACACAAGATGGTGACTGAGTCGACTAAGAACTGGGCAGAAGCTGCTCCTCACAAGTCCCGCAGAACGGTGCTGCAGTGTCCGCGTAGATAGTAACCAGCACATTGTAATGAGCAACAGAGGTTTGTACTGACGTACTTTTGATAAGCACACAGAAGGCAAAAACGGCTCAGCTAGTCCGGGGCGTTCAACATCATAAAGGGGTGCCGGAGGAATGCATAGCTTGTGAAAACGAATAGCCCGGCGAATCGGAGAAGGCCAACAGCCGTCAGGAACCGCCCGGGGCTCTGAAAAGCTAAATGCAGGAAATGCTTTGCCAGGAAGGCGGGACACCTCCCACTCTAAGCAGCATAAAGTAGCCAGCTGGAAGCAAACCGACGGACATAAAGCCCAGGACAGGTGCAGGCGGCGTACAGTTGAGCCGCTGACATCTCTAAGCTCCTGGGGGGCCAGATACAAGTCACAGTAGCAGAGCTCTCCATGAGGCAGTGTGACAGACGCACATTCCGCTGGAAATGCACGGCCGCCTTCCTCTACGGCAGTTACTTGCGGACAGTCTTTCGAGGTAGCCAGGAGACACTTTGCCTTCTTCCCGGTGCTCGTTACAAGCTCCGAGAAGTTCCAGACACAGATGTCAAACCCCAGCCGGTGCTGGAAACATACTCTGCCAATTTTCACACCTTCCCACACGGAAGCACTTTCAGAGCCTGCCTGAGGCACGGAAACCCTCTGCCTCACAAACAAGCCAGTGTCTGAAACCATTTGCTCACGATGCAACTCAGAGGCGAAGTCTGTCCACACCACTACCGCGTGCAGATCCAAATGGAATATCCATTGGCTGGCGCCACAAGGCTGCTCGAAGCGTCTCAACAAAGGCAGGAGCATTTCTACATATCCGTACATTTGCTTTCTCTTTGAGGCATCAGGATCCTCGATATCTTCCCGCAAGGCAAGAATGTTCAGAATCTCGAATGATGCCTTTAGGGCTATATGGCAGTTCTCAGCATCTGATTGAACCCCTCCAGTAGTTGTCGCCGCAGATGCAACAAAAGAATCCGCTGAACAAGCTGCCATTGCAGGCTGTTGCACGTCCACAGAACCAGGCAGAGACCGAACGGAATCTTCAACTGCCGAGCTGAACCGCGAGTCAACCCGCGCAATCTTATGCAAAAAGGCCGGCGGCTCGATTGACAGTAAGAGAGAAACACACAGAGTAAGTCTCGCCAGCACGTACCGATACAAAGGCCACCACCTGCAGCATAAACCACAATCCGCTTGGAGAGCTGATAGGCTAGAAGAGACTATGAAGTACTGGCGTGCTCACTGTGTGCACCATCCTTGTGGAAATATAAATTTACATACATACACATATATATGCATATATATGCATATAGATAGATAGGTAGATACAAACATGCAAATATACATAGGTATGTATTAACAAGAGCAATAGTAAACACAGATAATATGCATATATAGATAAATTAGTAGATGGATACAGATAGATATACATAAGTAAATAGATATACAGACCACACCTATACACATACACAGCAACAGAAGAAAATACACAAAAACAAGCAAACACACCCACGTACACCAAACGATAAACGCACTCGATGGGTGATGCACATGCAGCCTTGCTCACCCTGTGCAATTCCCAGCCCCAGAAAGACGCAGGCGACTGCCAGCAGGCAGATGCGGCTCATCAGCGACAGATTGGCTGAAAGTTTCGGGTTGCCTTGCAGGCGCAGTCGTCTGAGCCGCTAAAAAAAGCTCAGGATTTCCAGAGTCTCCGTCTATTGCTGCTGGCATGGAAGCGCCCTTCTCATTTTTAGGGTGTTCGCGGCATTCAACATCAACAGCCTGCTGCAGGGCTACAGGCTCCGCAGTGTTGAACGGTGCAGACACTGCTTCAAGATGCCACGTTTTATGGCGGCCGTACTTATACGATGCAAAGGCCGTAGCCAGGGTGAAGTACAGCTGACGTGCCGTCATCATCCGGTGGCCGTCAAACATGGCGTCGGCGAGCTCGCATGCCAAAATAGGACAACTACGGTATCCCCCAACGAGCTGCAAAAGGCACAGTACCAATTCCGCAACTCGTTGTTAAAATTGAGCAGGCGTTCGTTTTACGGGTTCTCTTCAGTGAGAATACGTGCAACAGTGCATTTGCATTGTTGGATTGCACGCGCAGAACCAACCTTATAGGCAATATGAGCCTTGGACAGCAAGTGTGTCGCATGCGTGAGCACTTGCGCCTCATTGAAGAAGAATATAAATCGAAGGAATACTTCTTCTTGCGCTGCAGCAGCAGCCGCTTCAGGGTCTTGCGAGTTTGAGGTTGCGAAGGCGCCCGTTCCATGCTGTGCAAATACGGCATGCCCACAGGCATCGAAGCATCATAAGGTATGCAAATGGGGCAGTTACACACCAATGTTTGCTCCTTTCAGCAAGCCAAAACCCTAGAAATGATGCTACGTGGAAGCAGGACGAAGTTCGCGCACCTGGAGGGTATCTGGCTGCCCAATCCACTCAGATGGAACCCCGAGTCCACCTTTCATGGACGGTGGAGGGTGAACTTCCTTTGCCGTCCTGATCCAGGCTCTGACGTGCTGGAGGTACCTAGCAGCAGCTTGATAGTGAAAGCCGGCTAGCTGCCACACGTCACGGGTGTCGAGCGACGGAGGGCTCGTCCGCATGGCATCTTCGCACAACTGGGCAAGCAGCTGATGCAGCTGGGCTAGCCACAGCGGAAGCAAGTAGCCCTGTAGCGGTGACTCTGGAATATTTTCCCGTAGAACTGCGCGGTGCTCGCGGGCGTGATGGGCTGCCTTAGACGGCTCTTTTGCTTTAAAGTACATCGGGTACATGCGCACGCTTATTAAATTGCAAACCGTCATCCGTTCAAGGGCAGGGGCCATTTGTGAGTAGCTGGTTAGGAACTGCCAAGCAGTGATATAACTCTTCATAGCGGCGTGAGGTTGTTGTGCAAATTCCAGCATGTATCCAGCCTTTATTAGACACCTGGTCTGTTCACACCAGCATTGGGTTCCACGCACAGGGATCGCGCTCAGCAGCTTTCACATGCAGCCATCGACCTAAAACCGCGACTAAGATGCACAGGCTCGAAAAGCAACAATTAACAGAAACAGTTTCAGGCAGACACAAACCTGGTACACATGGAATGCGCTTGTTTGTGAACGATCCCCTTTAAAAGTCACTTGCGTCTGCTTTTTATACCGCCGAGCTTCAGTTTCGTAATATTCCACGCTGCAATCGAAGGAAACCTGGGCCAACAGCAACACCCGCAGGACAAGCTGCCCGTTTCCAGAAAATCTGAGGGCTAAAGGAAATAGACCCAAGGGCTTATTTTCAAGGACGAGGCCGCAGTACGGCTCGAAAAGCAAATACTGATTTATCACCTGTTCCAGCTTTTCCAGTTTAGCCTTCAAGTCATCCACGCCGCACGTTATGAAGATTGCAGCAATGTCTGCTGGATTGAGTTTCTTCAAAAAGCCAACGGCTGACTGCGGATCTTCCATTCCTGTCGGCAGAATGACGAAAACTATCTGAAAAAGAAAAGACCAACACAGTTGACTGGCCCCCCAGTCGCCTGCCAAAATCCAGAAGGCAGGGCTATCGGCGGCGCGACCCTCTAGTCTCCAGTCCGTTCAAGCGAAAAAGAAATGCGGTGTGAACAACGTTGTACTCACAATCTTGGGAACAACAATGCGCCTCTGGAGCCTCTCCCTGAAAAACTCAATGGTAGCCATTGCTTCTGCCTCAGCAACTGCAACTGCGCTTCCTCGGGAGCCGGCGCGGGCCTCGCTGCAGCTACCAGGTGTCCTCGAACCCGTCGTCGCGGGGACTGAACAGGGTGACTCTGAACCTGAGGCATTCGGCAAAGCTGGCCTCATATTGTCTTCATGAGCAGGTGTATGAGGCGGCGCCAGATGTGCTGGGCTTGAAAAATCTTCTTGTTGAGTTTCCATTCGGCGCGCGCAGCCATCGCGAGTACAGCACGGTCGGGATGCCGAACAAGGTGAATGACTGGAAACATCCAGGGAAGGTGTAACAGAAGCAGCGCAGCAACCACAACAGAAGTCTTTGGTCTCATAAACCCTCCTCCAATCGAAAGACAAAATGAGACAAGAAGGCCTCTCCGTACGCATCCGCTGCATCCATGCATGCTTGAGAAATCCCTGCGGACGCCATTACGCACGCAATGGACAGCGAGGGATATTTAAGGCATAAAATAATACCAAGCACGTCCCTTCGGTGTCTCCTAAAAGATGAGCAAGGTGACTTACTTTGTTCAAAAGCTGGCCTACTGATATTATCTTCTTACGTTGGGAGCCCTTCTCCCGCTTTGCGCCTGGAGCCTCCGCTGGAAATAAAACTCTTGCGGGGACGCACTTGTCACTGCTCATTGAGCCACCTTCTGACTGATCGCCCACAGGCTGAGAGCACTGGTCCCGACTGGGGAGTGGGCTGGTAGAGTCTAGCCGGGGTGTGGTGCCAGACACTGGAATGGACGGCTCTGCCGTGCCGGATTTGGTAGTGTCGTCGCAAACCCCATCCTGCGGTGGGGTTTGACAAGCCTAAGCAAAGAAATTACATGCTCATTGGAGCGGCGCAGTATTACAGGCTCTTTTCAACCAAAAACCTCCTGTGTGCACTTTAGCTGCTTGGCTACTAGCCACGCACGTAACTACTTTACCTGCACTTCCCGTACATCTCTGTCCTCGAAAAAGTCTCGATAGCTATGCATCAGACTTACCTCATTTGTATCGCAGAATACATAACTCAAGCGCTGCCGCCTGCTGCGTGAGCTAACTCGCTCGCATTCAAACGTTTGCCAGAGCAAGGCGTGTAGGCTTCTGGGCGCGCACACGCAAATAAGCGGTATTGGGGGAGGGCTGCATGACGGAGGGGAAAGAGGAAACATTAGGAAGGAAACACTGCCTGGTGTTGTACAACAATAGGCAACGATCCCCTTGCAACTCAGTGGGCCGTGATAGGACACGCGAGTCCTCCCTCACAGCTCGCAAGAATGAAGCTATGCGAGGCAGAACGCGTACAGCCATTAACTTTGCAATAATGTTGTTAAGAGGCGTATTTTTCTCCCAGGAGATGGCCCTTGCTTTATCAGTATCGCGCGTTCGATTCCGCGGGGCCCGCCGGGGCCCTGCTTGAACTGGTACCAGCCAGGCTTTCCGCTTGCCATGTAGCATGCAATGACTTCAAACAACGATAATATCAATAATCAACAAACTCTCTAAATTCTTCATGTTGCTTCTGTGAATTCTGCCCTTTGAAGGAAGGACAAAGTAAAGCAGAGCATGGTTTTGTGCTGCGCCGACATGTCTTGCTCCCCCCAGTGGGAAGGTTCTGTGGCTACCAAGCGCATCGAGCTGGAAGACAAAATGAAAAGTGTGCACATATAAACAGCAAGTGCAACAATTGGAACGAATATTCCTTAGGTCTTCGCCTTTGGATCTGACGCAGCTCGCCAGCACGTAAAACCCACCCGTCTACAGACTAAGGTTGGCAAGGGCTCGCGCAGCTTCGCTTAGAAGGGGAAAACGCCAGAGAACTCATGCATTATGCCGAAGAAGAGATTTTGTGACTCTGTAGAGGAGAACAGCTTCGTTGACTGAACGAGTTGGAGCCTCGCCTGGCCCATTTTATGGAGCAGCAAGAACCCCCCAATACGTGTACGCCTTGGACATAAGGAACGCTGCACCGAGAACTAAATGCCACTGCCGAAGATGACAGTTGAATCGGAAGGCTCGAATGTAACGAAAGCCGCTGCTATTGCTCCAGAGACGAGTTTGTCTCTTGAAACTGTCCTTCGCCGCCTCTTCTTGAGCTCCACGGCATGTAAAGTAGGCACATGTGTGTATGAACGCGCCATTAGATAGAATAGAAATTTGTTGAATCCTAGTTTTTGCCTCGACTTATTTAATTGCAGAAGTGTTGTAGCGGTGTGGTCGCTTTTCTCGGTGGTCAGATAGGCGTGGCACTGTTTCGCTGTTGAGCCTTTCATGCCAGTGTGTAGGCCTTGTGATTGCTTACACATAGGTCCTGGAGGCTGGAAATAGATGGGGTAAACTCATTGAGGCCGTATGCCTTGCACTGATTATGTTCCTTTGTCTGTCTATGCGCCTATTCCCAACTATCCGCGGTGAAGCAACCATCTACGACTTCGACCCGTATTTCAATCACCGCACAACCAAGTACCTTGCCAGTGAAGGCTTCCGCGAGTTCTGGAACTGGTATGATGATGGTGAGTTCGTCCCTGTCCCGCCCTTTGCGAGTGCACCAACGATTCGAACAGCACAAACAGGTCGTAATTTCTCGTGCTAAAGCGGTCCTGGTCGACTAGACAGCACACAAATGAGTTTGAGCGCTGCGTGGCGTGCGGCGCAGCGAGTTGGTATCCGCTTGGCCGCCCAGTTGGACAGACTCTGTTCCCAGGGTTGATGACAACCTCCTACTTCATCCATAAGGTCCTCAGCTTTTTTGGCTTTTTAGTCAGCATATCTGATGTATCTATCTATCTCCCACCAGCGTTTTCTTGCTTGACAGCCTTTGTGGTTCACTGCTTCGCCAAGCACGCCAGTGGATCTCGAACTGCGGGACTGTTCTCCTCCCTGTTCGTTGGAATCTCGCCTGCCTACGTTAAGACTTCATTAGTGGGGTCCTATGACAACGAGTGCATCGCAATATTTGCAATGCTGTTGGGATTCTACATGTGGACCCGAGCGGTCAAGAGGGGAACAATGCTCTCAGCTCTGCTAGCAGCTATACCGTCTGCATACATGGTTACAGCTTGGGGCGGTTATGTGTTCTTGATCAATGCAATAGCTGTTCACATGGTCGCCCTTTGCGTGCTTGGGTTAATGACCCCTAGGCACCAGCTGGCATATGTTGTATTCTACGTTATCATCACTGCATTATGTGTGAATGTTCCCTTCTTGAATCTTACCCCACTTTGGAGCTCAGAGCACATGGCAAGCCACGGAGTATTCGTGCTTGTCACTGCATTTGCGATAGTTCATTGCATTTCAGCGTTACTTCCGAAGGCATCCGTGAATCATCTTCAAATATGGGTCTTCGGGTTAGCGGGGGCTCTAGTGTTTGTCGTTATCGCGATTCTAGCTCTTACGGTAAGGCGCTTGGTGGATGCACGCCCTTCCTCTGACACTGACGGTGGAGACCTTCCTTTTTGCACAGGGGGTCCCTGCAAGAGTGGTGCCTTCCACTTGTGCTTTTGCTCGTCACAGGGTAAAACTGCTTGGTCACCGAGGTCTCTAACACTGCTGGACCCAACTTACGCGAGCAAGCATATTCCTATTGTAGCTTCTGTATCAGAGCACCAGCCGACGACTTGGTCAACGTACTTTCTTGACCTCCACATGGTAATATTCGTTGCTCCCCTAGGATTAATAATATCTCTTCGACGAGGAGATGGCCTGTTTTTCATTGGCCTGTATGGTGTCCTAGCATGCTACTTTTCAGGTGAGAAGACGCCCTAGCGTGCTAGCTTACTTTCAAAGGATGGAAGTCCGGTCCTCACTGGGCACTCCCATGTATGTTCCTTTCGATGTGCGTTCATGATAATAACACAGTAAAGCTGTGTGACTCTGAGTGCGCGGACGAGCGACTCAAGCAGTTGCGTTGCAAAGGGTGCCTACGGTGTTTGCAGCTGTCATGATTAGGTTGATGCTTGTTCTCTCCCCCGCCGCATCAATGCTCGCTGGGATTGGAGCAGCTGTGATCGTAACTGGAATTGTTTCCCACTTACCTAGGGTTCGTTCGAAAGACAAATGCCCGCCGCAGACGTCGGTGAGCCTTCTTGATGAATGAAGGCGCTTACCGCGAACTCTGCATAGGCTGTGATGGCACTAATGATTCTTTGAAGAACTGCATTTCTTGCGTTTGGCAGGCTAGCATCAAGACCGCAAAGTTGGGTGGCTTTACGCTTCCCTTTACTGTTGCTTTCCCCGTGCTACTGGCATTCTTTTGGCTTTGTGTTATGGTAAGGATTTACATCCGTAGAAGCAATTTATTGTGCTTGCGTATGTGGAACTACTTACAGTGCTGTTCGCTCGACTTTTGTGTTGCGCGCGCGGCTCAGTATGTCGTCCACTGCACGTGGATGTCGTCTACCATCTTTTCCAACAGGAACATTTTCATGGGTTCGTCCGATCGGAGTGCCAGGGGAGGGGCGGGGGGTGGGGGGGGATCAGCTGCAGTACATTGGCACTCTTGCACTGCCCAGAACATCAAGTCCTAGAACTGCACGCAGCTCTAGATTCGAAGCATTTCTAACGATTCAGAAAGGGTATCATTTAATGACATGCGTCGAGGAATTCTGCATCACAGGAGGCCCCATCGGCCGCACGAACACGCCTAAACCTGATGATTTCCGTGAAGCCTACAACTGGCTTCGTCAAAATACCCACCCGAAGGCGCGGATTATGGCCTGGTCTGTTGTGGCTAAGAGACCCCGAAACGTTTGTCACAGGCCACTTCCGAATTTATCTATGGTGGTGTTTGCACAGTTGCTTGGCTGTCCGTGGTCCTGTCTTCTAGATTTACCCTTTTCCCTTGGTACTAGCTTATGAAACCAGCACTAAAAGGTGTTCGGATGCAGGTGGGATTATGGATATCAAGTTTCTGAAGTCGGGAACCGAACAGTTTTTGTGGACAACAATACCTGGAACAGCACCCACATTGCAACAGTTGGACTGGTATGCTCAATTAAGCACTAATTCGCGGAGATGGTGTCGAAGATGAGCTACATTTTGTCGAATCCTGAAGTAGATGTGCTAAGGAAAGACTGCAAGTTTCCTTAAGTTTCCTCGGTACATCTGGTGGGGTTTTTCTCCCCGCCTGCTGAATGGCCACTTTAGAACTCTCAGTGTATAGTGAAATTCCATTCGCCTATGCGCATTTCTCAGGCATTTGCTTCAGATGAGCCCGAAGCTTTTGCAATCGCTCAGGACTTGGATGTGGATTATGTTTTTGTAAGCGAATGCCCTAGTAAGGCTTTGATTGCAAAGCCGATTGACAAACAGTCCTACGAATGCAGAATGCTTGGTGGTGCGTAGGTAGTATTCGGTGGCATGGCGCGATTTGCAAGCGATGATCTCAACAAGCTTATTTGGATGATTCGCATAGCATCTGGCGTGTACCCTAATCTTCAACAGTCTGCTTTCCTTGGTCCCAGAGGACAGGTAAATGGAAGGACGTATATGCGTAACCGCAGCAACGACTAGTCGGGGCCATTCAACGCACCAGGATAACTAGCCCAGGAAATGTCATGTGCTCAGTTTACCGTGGGACGAGATGCTCCAGATGCTTTGACAAGAAGCCTGCTCTATAAGCTCAGCTATCAGCACTTCGGCAAAGCCACTAAGGGCTTCGACTTTGCCAGGAAGACAAAAGTGAACACGACGGATATTCAGTTGAAGCATTTCCAGGAGGTCTACACCTCAGAAAACTGGGTTGTCCGCATCTACAAGGTGCGTAAGAATAAAACCTTGTCGATCTAGTATCGTTGTACTACTACGGTTCGATGGGGACTTGCACTTGCTACACTTTGCCGCTGCGTGTAAAATCAGGTTCGCAAGACAGACAACAGGGATACAAGAATGCTCAACGCCATCGAAAGCGGATTTCAATAGAATTGTAACAATGATAGTTGTGTGTGAAGACGCACAATCCAGACCATGCAAGACAAATGCTAGTTGTCTCAAGCGGTCTGCTGGCGAATCTTCTCGTACAGCGAGTCGTGATACTGCTTCACCCTTTGCACCTCGGCATCTGTGAAAACGACCTTGGAAGAGTGTCGTGTGTAAAGCTTCCATATTAATGCTCATACCGTCGGGCCTGAGATACATTACAAATTCAGGTTTCGTTTTGCTTTCGTATAGTGGTTGGTAAAAACTTACACATATTCCAAGAAAATGAGCGGGATGAGTCTGTATAAATTTCCGAAGCGGTGAAATGTGTTGTTCTTATGCACGATTGGCAGTTACTTACAAGCTTGCCCCGCAAAGCATGATGTATCCAGTCAGATGAGTGAAATTGCTGGAAGTAATTCCTGCCATGTAGGTTAGGATTGCACTGATCCCGCGGGAAACCATTGCTCCCGAGTTCCTAACAGACATCATCATGGCATAGACACTGCCCTCAAGACCTGTTAGAAATCAATTATGACGCATGTTTGAGGGCAGCTGCGGTGATCGCTAGTACCGGGGGGGCAGATAGAGGCTGTCAGAACCAGGAGTGGAAGCAGTTGAATTTCAGCAGTCTGCCAGAAAGAATATTGGAATATATGCCTGGTTTGGGTTCACGCATCCAACTTACGGCCTCAATAAGGAAGCCTCCACTCAAGACGAACGCCTTATTGCTAATGCCAAGGGTTCTGTTGAATCCAGTAGTAAGAATGACTGCAAGACAGATGAGTCGTACATTAGAAGAGAGCCTGTCAAATATTTGCCTACTTGGTGAAAGGTAAATAGGCACAGCTACTAAGATCGTCGCGAGCAGGGTTTTGCGGAAGCCGGTGCTCTTGAAGAAAGTGCGGTACATCACAACTCCAACCAGAGCAGCGATACCGTAGGTGAATCTGGAAATCCAAAGTATGGCCCAAATTGTTTACGCGACCATCGTGCCACAAACTAACCTTAGGGTTCCCATGAAGGTGGGAGAAAAGCCGAGCTTGTTGGTGAAATAGAAGAATAGGGCATCATCATAGTCGGGCCCAGCCATGTACGCGAAAATGTAGAGTGCGGGTCCCCAGATGACGGCTGAGCGGCGATGGGACGCTTTAGACGTTTAATCGTAGTCACGCCCTACTTACATTGCTTAAGGAATTCCATGAGCATTCGCAGCTGTGTTTTTATATCGTATGAAGGTGCTCCGCCCTCATCAGTCATGAAGAAGGTGATAAACGCAATGAAGAGTGGGAATATTGAAGTGGCCAGAAAAATGCCTGAAGAGCGACGGAATATTGTAACTATTCACAAATAGAGTTTTGTACTTATCTTACTTTGCTTGGAAGTCTTCTCGAGCAAGTAGCCCGACAGGTAGGCAACAATGAGACTTCCAACTGCTTTGGCAGTTATGAAATCAGACACGTTTTCTGCGCTCTGAAGAAGCGAAGTGCTCAAAAATGCCGCTAAGGACTCCCTCAGTGGAAGAACTTACTTGGTCCATTGATCGTCCGGCAGTAGTCTCGACAACTAGTGCTTCAGCCACCGCTGAGCAGAAAGCTGCGGAAATCTGGAGAGCCAAGTTTGGGCAATGCACTCAGGTCATGTTTTACGTTGAGCGCTTACGGATATTGTAAAGAGGGAAATCAAAGCCGTCAAGACCTGAAAACAACGCAATGGTGCTTCGTTCCGAAAATGTTCGAATAGATTAGTATACGAACGTGTGTGGGGAATGTTCCCAACATGATGAAGCCCAGTCCTTCCAACAAACTGAAGGCGATCATGTAAGGCTTTCTCCGGGAGCCGTAGAGAGGATATGAATCCGAAATGAATGCGAAAATTGGCCTGTGTAGGACAATTGTTTGTATGGGATCAAAAGCTAGATATGCGCGCGAACTTACTTGAAGACCCAAGGAAGGGCGGGGGCAATGAACAAAGCTGAGACTTCCGCAGGACTCAAACCTGAACCAGAATTTCCTTGACTCCATCGAGTGCGTTTTCATTCCAGAGCTTATTTACCTAGATCATCCTTGAGCATGTAGTATATAGCAAGGGCGGCGAGATGTGTGAGCCCCTCCGAGAAACCGACAAGATATCTGAGTGGTATCTTGTTGGAGGAACGCGTACGTGTGTGCATTGACAATATAATTCAGCTTACATGACGAATTGAGTGAAAGAAAGCCTCTTCCAGAAATGCGAATCCGCCAAATGCGGAAGCAACCCATCACTGGTTTCCCTGAGGGTCGTGCAACCAACAAAATGGGCAGCTGTTCCACGTAAAAGGGGACTCGTTTATCCTACCCTGTGCCTGCAGCCTGGAATCCACATATTAAACTCAATTGTGCAGAAGAAAAGCTCTATGCTACTCACGGCTTGAACCTCCTCGAGGCCGCCAAAGGCGGTCCGCACGGCAGTTCCTCTCATTTCTATTAGCTGCCTGAGAGGTGAGTTCTTCTGGATGCAAATTTGCCTCTGGCTAAATCGGCAACAAATGTTCCGATTCGCGTTTCTTTGTGAAGTGCCGGTCTTGGGTGTTCAGCTCAGACGTCCGAGGACGGTGTCAAGACACCGCAGCCTGTTGCAAGCTGAATTCGTTGCAGACAGCCCGCTCACTAATCTTGCTACTAAAATTAACGCCACTTTCGAGATCTTCAGTCATAGTGCAATGCAGATACTCCCTAAATACTAAACTAGTGTTTCCATTTGCTGTGGAACGTAACAAAGGAGTGATTGCGAAATCAATTCCCCGCCGGAGCTCGAGAAAGAGGCTGCCCCAACTTGAGCATCCACTGGTTACGATGCGCACGGTGAACGGACGCTCAGTCGTAATACAAAGTAATTAAATACGAAATGTGGTCACATATACTACTTCAGCCTGCTCGAAAGCGGCGAAGTCGCAGCCATGCGCTGGCCATATGCGTGCAAGGCCTAACGCACAGCTTAACATTATGCGAATGACCTCGCAAATGATGTTAACCTAGCATTTCGAATCTTCTCCTTCGCCATTGCTAGCTGAAGTCACACCACAAAAGGCGTTCACCTTCCTTGGGATTTCTGCAAGCCAGCATGGGCGGAAGCCTCTTGCCCACCTGTCAAAATAGCGAGTTTCATGTAAGTACATAATATAGGTCACCCGCAACTCCCTCATGAATGCCAGTCACGTTCTCCAAGTCATCTTTCAACGAAATTTTCAGTAGTCAGTCATGCGGAGCATTGAAGGAATACCCGTGTGTTAAGTGCAAATTTCTGCTATTCTCAAGGAAAACCGAGACGCTAGAGAAAGACACAAGTTTCCCGTATCACTCCCCCATCCTCTAGCCTCGTTCAAGTAAACTGCGCATTTGGTCAGTGCTCACCTGATTGTTAACGTGTTCAACAAGGGCTTCACCAGAGGGACCAATTGCTTTGAGAGGTTTGACGTCGTCCTCCAAGACGGTCGCGTATCCAACGCTGAGGAGACAACAGAGGGGAATGGATAATCTCGAGAAAAGCTATATATGTTGCCCCAAATTCTGCACAGACATTCAGCTAGACAGCTCACCGATCGAGGATGTTCAGCTGAAGGGCGTCCAACCTCGCCGCGTCCTTTTCCGACAGCTTGGAAAAGTCATATTCATCGCCAGACTTGCACTTCCCAACGAGCTGCTTCACCTCGTTGGCTTCTTCCGGGCTGCACTCAGAAGCACCCAACACGAACACGCTCCATTTTGGTCAATTTTGACAAAGACTATTCTGCAGCTGCTGAGCACGCCAATGCACGACCGCGTCTGTCATGTACGCTTTACCTGACGGTAAACAACTGAAGAAATTCCTGTTCACGACGTTGAAATACCGCAGAAACTCTTTCGACAACAGATCCACCGCCCGTTGACTTCGAATTTGCAATATCAGCATTTTCAAGTTCCTTCAAAGACTCAATGAAGTGAGCCCCTACAGGATCCTGAAAATAAGCGCATGACACCTCAGTGCGCGCACAGCTAAATACCCACACAGGTATTCAAGCATACGCACACGCGCACACAGTGAGCAAGTACGCATAGCGCATGTGCGTTTGTCTTCACCACCGTATTATGTAACCTAGGTGTACCCGCAGATGCACACAAGTGCAAAGGCATATTAAACGTTAGTATATGCGCGCACATACACGAAAATGAATACGTTCACCTATCCACACGTACACACAAGCATACGCACACACAGATAAGCTTCAGTGTCCAGGGGAATCCATACATGCACAAATACGAAGCATGCATGCATTCGCACGCAAACATGCAACGGAACGAAAGTAAAGAAACATACCTACACAGATGAATCCCCACGTATAAAATACATGCATGCATAAAATACTTTTGCGCACCAGAACAGATATATAAACATGCACACCAATACCCATTCATTTACTGCCTACTACTACGAACGCACACAAACACGCTGAGGTATGCATTACTGCATGCACGCACATTGCAATACTCAGGTATATCCTTTTCGCATACAACGCACACATACACACACACAGATAAGCTTTAGTGTCGAGGTCCATCCATCCATGCGTACTCGGATACCTGTCTAACTGCTTACGCGTGCCAATATATCATACAAAGTGCAATAAACAAACTGCTCGAATACCTGTCTAACTGCGTACGTGTCGATTTGCGAATACATCATACAACGTGCAACAAACAAACTTTCCATAGCGATGGAGCAGGTATTTAAAACTGCTAGCTCGTTAGCACTTGAAACATTTTTTCGGATTGCCCTTTTGACGTACGCAAGAAGGAGACTCCCCGGCGATGCCCTCAATTGCAGCTTTCAGCGCTAAATCCTGCAGCTTCGCGTCGGTTGCGAATTTCCTTTGGAAAGATTCAGCAAGCTCTCGCACGATGACCTCTTGAAGGGAGCCCTGGATTGCCTTCTCTGCTTGCTGAATCGCATTGAGCTTGCTTGTAATTCGCTCCATCATTCTTTGCCTCATTTGCTCTAACAGAGCTACATGGTAATCAGCTAGCTGCTGCTGAACTTCATCTTTAAACGAAGAAACGTACTCAAGGCAACGAGCATCATTTGCATATTTCTTCAACTGCCTGTGCACCAGTTCCTCACCGGCGCTTTTTCGGTCCTTTGCGCCCTCGATCATCGTCTTTTCTTCCTTCCACAAGTACTCACGTATGTTCCGGCTGCAATTACAATCACGTAACGACGACGTGACTTCTTAGTAGTCTCTAGTGCTTATTTGCTTTCACGTGTGGCTGCCGGTGATGCATCAGTCCGTCTAATGCCTTGGCGGTGCTCACTAGAAGTAAGACGCCAGCATATAAAACACTGCGCCGAAAGGAAAAGTCTTGGAATAGAACCATGCATTGCTCAGCACTTGGTTCGAGAAGCCATACCAGACGCCGAGGAAGCAAAGTCCGTAGCTTGACAGCTGCTCAAGCGCATCTCAAACCTTCACACTAATTGTATGCATTCAATTATGATTCAACTTAACAACGCGTGAGAGGTGAAAGTGTCTGCTGTGTGATGGGGCTCACAAGGTTCTTTGGTTTCTCATATTTGATTTCCACGAGCTTCTCGGGTGTCTTTGCCCTCTGACGAATGCAGTACTTGTAACAGTCCTCTTCCGGCAAGTCAAACAACACCGCCAGCTCTGCATCAGCACAAACAGTACAAACAGTAAGTGGGACTCCGATGCTGAGAAAAACTACGCCTCAGCTTCTGCCTTGAGTAAAACTTTCCGCCGGCTGACTGGCAAGAGGACCTCACCGGGATAATGGAATTTGTAATCAGCTGGAAATGCAAATTCAAATGCGTTCATTTCGTTCTGTGAGTACCCGTTCTCCCAGATACATTTCATAAGTTCTTCTTTTGTTATGAAAACGTCCTTCTCCACTACGAGACCGTTCTCGCATCTGTGCCACACAGCCTCAACCTCAAGGAAAGCTAGGCGCGCAATTGCACGTGATCATCATTTATTTCACATGACTGATACGGAATACGCCTGCGTAATGCTGACAAGATATTTATGATTCAAAGTATGCAGGGACAAACTGCAAAGAATGTTAAATGGAGAGGATAAACTAATTCCCTGTAAATATGTTCAATTATGCAGCAATGAGCAGATGCCCTTGTGTGATATACCTCTTTGCAAATTCAATGAACGCACGAGGCCTGTTCTCCACGTCTGTAATGAGCTTTAAAAACCGGAGAAAGAGCGGAGCTTCTTTGGTGAACTTGGCAAGGGTGTCCCTACGGCAGTCCAATAAAGAACGTCTCTACTGAGCACAATGAGTCCTTACAAAATATACGTGAGTAAAGCGTAATGTTGTTTGTGCGGCAAGCATGGTTGGCTTGACAACACCAAGAGTACGGAAACTCCAAGAGAGCCGCCAGAGCAGAATGTACACAACACCCACTGGCCATTGACTCCAGTACCACACGCATTTGAAGCCAACGCACACAAAAAGCATATCTGACCGACCTTGAGGGTTCGGAAAGGAGCAGATCGTCGAACTGTGTGTCTGTAGTCCACGGCTTCGTGATGCGGTACTTCGTGTACTGAACCTTCTTGAACCCCCATCCATCAGTCATATTCGCGTAACCTCGAATCTGGCCAGCAGTGATGCAACCCGTTTGATGAGCTAACCGGTGAAATGAACAAATCGGCCTGGATGCCCCTTCGAACCTGACGCCCCCGGAAGAGACCCCACGAAGTGGGGCTCTAAGGTGGGCTAGCCAGAGCAAGGCCATTGTTATGCACACATACTCATTCGAAATTATGAATTATAGCTTTCCAAATAAGTCACGCTACTGGGAAACCCAACTATCGAGTGCATCTCCGCTCAGGCGGCTACGGGGGGCCTCTTGTGAAACGGGGCTGAATGACTCTCTCTCTCATGGACAACAACGCGCATACGTTTTGCAGATGCGGTTTTCAGTAGCCTGATGGTATGCGGAGCTTGAGACATGACTAATTCTCTTGTCTTGTTCATTATCGCCCCTGTAACCAGGCCCTTCCACCGTACACATGGAAATGCACAACTGTGCTTGTCTCTGCTGTTGTTTTGGTGTTTCTTGTTGATTACATCAACTACACGCTAATTATGCTGTGATTCTGATGAGCAACTTGGAACTTGTAGGAAGGTGGAACAGACGAGCACATAATGCGTTTCTGTGCGTTGCGCTGGAGCAGCCTTGGGCATCCATCGCCTGTTTCTGAACTCATGGGCAAAGAATTCTTGGCTTTCCCGTGGAAACTCACAAGGATAAACAAATTGAACAGATAGCACACTGAATACGGTAGGAGCCAATCCTCTGTGTCGTCAACCACCGCCGAAGACAACAGCACAAGCATGGATTGTATGCTTCGCTGTGACAACAAAATGGGCATGCTCTGCGCATTTAGAAACTTTAGCGAGCTAGTCCTGAAAAACGGGGCAGCATCATGTGAGTAAAGTCCAGCCTCTTCAAACTGTGCAAACAGTGTTTGGAAGCTGTAACGGCGAGGTGCCTTCGCATGAAGTAGCTCCCTCTCCGAAGGTGCCGCGTACAGGTCAAAGTTCTGGCGTTGGCCTCTACAAAAGGGAGGAGGAGATATGGGAACTAAGGCCAAGCATGCTAGATACTGCAGCTCCCAAAGCATTACGCACCACTTGTGCAATCAGCCCATGGCTAATTCCTGATGTGTCCAGTATTGCAGAGGAATCGAACACATCTCCCCCATAGATGCCGAAGGCATCTCAGATGAGCACTGCCCCTCCAAAAGGCAGCTACAGGCAAAACGCCAACGCTGCCCGCCAGCTAAGGAGCAGTTTTCTGGGTGCACGTGTAGTCCTTGGCAGTGTGAGGTGTGTTTTCAAGGGCTTCGATCTCCGGTGAGTTCCTGAAGTTTTTCTTTCGCTGTGTTAGGTAGCTCCTTTCGCCCCCCCTTCCATGTAAAGATGACTTCCTCTCAGCGTTGGTCGGTTTGAAGAGGAATGCTCCGTTTCAAAATAATCAGCAGCGATGAATGCTACGGACTGCACGTTGTTGCATGCAACACATTAAAAATGGCGCTTTCTAAGCGGTTCGGAGACGGGGAGTCTGCTGTGTCCCATTCACCTCACTACGCTCGACTTCGTCGTAGGAGGAACAGAGAACAGGAGATAAACTGACTCGGACTTGACCGTACGCAGCTTCCGGGTGACACCGCAAATAATGCGCACATGCGAAGAACCACCAGCATGCCCCGGCACGAATCTCACGAAAGTCAGCGTTGAGCGCTACATGCGCTCTCGATTCGGTCGACTCATGTAAGACAAGATATACTGCATGCAAGGTCCGAATGAACATTAAAACGCCGGACTTCAATAAGGGCATGCAGTCCAGCACTGCAAGCCTCAAATCCGCAAACAGTGCTGGTGTTCAAGATCCAGGTGTTCATTTAGGTGAAAATGAACTACTTTAAGCACTGACTAAAACCAGAGAGACTGATGCTTGAATTCAGGGAGTTCAGGGAGTAATTCTGCCAAGGCGTTCAGCTCCCACACTGTTCTTGTTAAATTACCCGTGCTCATTTCAACGTCAGAAGTATCCTAATGCGTGGCCTCCAGCTGCACACACAGAAAAGGTGGCTCATTGGCTTATTCATTACCGAATTTTTGTTGCCTGATGTGTCAAGAAGAGTAGCACGCAGCCGAAAGGTGGGTACGATTATATGCGCAATTTGCGACGGCAAACATGCTTAGCGCCAAGTACTTCGGAGAGAGTTACATCTGGTGGAGGCAAGCAGCTGACCAAACGAAGAAAAATCAAATGCATGTGCTTGTATGTCTGCGCTGTGGGCTAAGTACGCGCACGCATGTCACGCGAAAACATCGTGCTCTACACTGGCAGAAAGGAATGCATTCCACGCACTCAAGAACACGAGCTCTCAGGGCAGACACGAGGCAGTAATACATGTGCAGTCTCTGAAAGCATCAACTCCGGTCATACAACAGATAATAATGAGCGACAAAAAGCCGATTCAGAGAAGCACACATACACTATCTGTGAGAAAAAGGCATCTATAAATGCTCGCTCGAGCAACCAACCACTAGCTAACCTGCAACAGCAGCAGCCACAGATGCTGCACCGCCAAATAAGGAGCCCGTTGACAACTTGTCTTTGCTACTTTCAGAAGTACTTCTGAACTCTCGAGGCTCCGTAACACTGGGCGCGTGGCGCACTTCTAGCATGGCTGGGCCTGCAGTGCACGGCAGGCAAACAACCCCCCACCTTCTGCATCGTGGTCGGGAAGCTGGAATTTGAAGTGATAACTGCTGCTGCTCCCCCGTTATTGCTCAGAAGGTTTTAAAACCATAGGCAGAATGCAGATGCAAGAATAAGCAAAAGAATACGCCAGCGCGGCACGCAGTGACAGAGGAGAATTGCCTCACCACAGTTGCACCCTTGCTTCTGCAGCACCTTGTGCGAGTTGTCGCATATGGGAAATTTGGCTGATAGCAACGAGATCACAAAGAGAAAAAACACAACTCGGACTACTGAAGAACCACGTGAATGGCTGAATTCAGCTGAGCTGACAGGGGCCCGTGGAGGAAGCACAACAAAATGCAGCTCCAGAAAAAAAGGTATTTGCCGAACTCACTCGACTGCCAGCATCTGCAGACGGAAAAGTTGAGAGTGCGTTTGTGCGTGGGGTATATAATTTCTTGGTGAACTGATGGCAGGTCTGAAATGGAATGGGCCACACAAACGAAATGCATGCAGAAGACGCAGTCTGCCAGCCACCGAAGCAATATGCAGAAGACACACGTGGAATGACAGCAAAAAAGGCCTATTGCAATGTTCGTCCTCCACGTCGACTGCTTATCGTGCTGCAAGCTCAACTATGCTGCGGCCGAGCTTCCGGTATTGGAGATCTCCAAGTAGAAGAAAATGTAGGAAACTGCAATCTGCAGACGCACTGAAGACGTTCATTGGGTCTCCCGCCTTCCGCATTATCCTAGGGAGGGGCTTACACGCCTGCTGACCCATCTTCAGGCGGCTGAGTCGGCCTGCAAGCAGAGCCAAGCGGTGGACACTTCACGAATCCGATCCTAATGCGTAATTGACTCACAAATTAGAATAATAATAATGATGACTGGCAAAGAACACTATAAACGGGGTAGGAAAGCTCTGGTTAATCTGCTCACTTAAATCGCGGAGGCCAGCGGCAAACTATGCAACGGTGGTCCTGGAGAATGTTACGGACACAGACCTTCACAACAGCCCCCGGCTGTTTAAATGTAACGGATTTACAATAACTTTGCACTATATTCCTCATAGTATATTGGTGCAACCATCAAAGCAAGCCTTCCAGTGTCTCCGGCGGTCTTCTTTGCAGCCCTGCATGCGCCGAGCAAGTGAAGAAGCCGTTGTACGATATCGTTGAAAAACACTTCATATTGGTGTTTACCCTCGTGTAATATGGGTAACAACTACGCACGCATCCTTCTGCTATGCCAACCCGTGAGGGAATTTTCTATCTGTTGCCGCTGCTTTCCTCTGTCCCCGCACCGCATTGCAGCTGTGGTCTTCTGCATCGTCGAGCACTCAAGTGTTGAGTTTTTTCGTATTTCTTTACTTTTTTGTGGCTGAAGGAATAGCAGGCTGTGTCCATGCCCCCTCCTGGTAGGAAGCAGGGTGGGAAGGGGCGCAACAAGAGCGGTGGTATTGGCTCGGCCGTCCTGCACCAATGCCTTCGGAAACAGGCGGAAAAAGTGCAAAGTCACCATGCTTTCGTTCAGTCTTTGAAGGAGGAGGGGGAAAGGGGGAGAGCGGTGCTCGCATCTGCACCCGCTGGGGTTGCCCTTGGAGTCTCTATTTCCCGTCACAGGACTTTGGAGTTCCTTTCAGGTGCACTGTCTGCGGCAAATCCGGCCAAAGGGAGCTTCCAGTCGAAGCACTCAGAGCAGCATTTGCGTTCTATCATAGAACGCAGCGGATTGGACGAGTACATCAGCACGTCTCTTGCAGCGCAGGACACTTTTACAGTCGACAGATACGCGGCGCGCCTTCTGCAGGAGCCAACAGCTCCTGTCGTACTTGCTAAAAGCTCGACTAAAGGCAGCGGAAACAGAGCAGACTGTATCATTGAGGGGACCGAAGTACCAATCCCACGGCGGCCGGTTTTGTTTTCACGGAGAATGGCCGAAGAATGCAGAGGGGCAGACAGCAAAGACCATGCGACAGGAGGCATGAGCCAGGCAACGAGGAATCGGAGGCGAAGAAACAGGGCAAGAGTTAACTTGCTCTTAGCGGGTAAGGTGGAAGAAGCCACAATTCACAACGTTGAGTTCGTGCGACAGCAACGGGACGAACTTCACCGTCGGTATCAGAAGCCGAAGGTGATGAAGTCCAACAAACGACCGAGTCGGCTGGCGATCTCTGCAACTGAGGCCGCACTGAAACTTGAAGCTGAGGATATTACGAGCACTGACTCAGAGGACCAGTGGGAAGCTGCTGACTCCGCAGGGACTGTCAGTGAAGGCGCGAGGCACGAGCTGGAGGAATCCATCGAATCGGAAACCGATGGAAGTGGAGACGATGCAATCAGCGCTTCGCATTCTTCCTTAAGCAGCTCTGCGATATCTGAAGGTGAAGAAACTGCTGCACCTGATTCCTCTGCTGATCCAGCCGCCCCTCGATTCCCGAGAACTGCTGCAGAGTTGGATGAAGTCGAACTGGACGGGTTTCTGCAGTGGAGGCGAAAGCTAGCGAATATGGAAGACGAAGGCGTCGTCTTAACTCCCTATGAAAAGAACATCGAAGTCTGGAGGCAGTTGTGGCGTGTAATTGAACGGTCTGATTTGGTCCTGCAAATTGTTGACGGGAGATCTCCGATGTTCTTCCGTTGCATAGACCTCGAAAAATATGTCAAAGAGGTCTCTGCTAACAAACGAGTAAGTCCCATATTCGCCTGCACAATATGTTCGATCAGCGCTTGTGTATAGGGATACTGCATTCAGCGGTACCCTGGGTAGCAGCACCTACCCAGGGCGTAAAACCCTGGGGCAGTGCTGTCCATCCTAATGAAAGCAAAATCGGGTTTGTGACCTTTCTGTTTTCCAGGTTATTTTGGTCATTAACAAGTCGGATCTTTTGCCGCCAGCGGTTCGGGAAGAATGGTCGCAGTATTTTCTAGAAAATGGGGTGGAAGCGGTCTTCTTTTCGGCACTTCGTGAACTGGAGCAATGCGAACGAACGGCCCAGGGGCAGCTTCAAGGCAGCACGCACAGCGATGAAGGGGCGGAAGAACAGCTGAAGAGGGAAGACGCCGATGTACTGCAAGAGACTGATGAAACGACACCGAAGCTGAAGTCGGCGTCTCACGCTCCACCGGGGGAGACAGCAGTAGATGTCCATAAGGATGTGATTAGCTGCGATTTGCTGGTGAAGCTTCTACAAAAGTATCGGGATGAGTTCTTCTCGAAACGGCACGCAGATGGAGATGTGGAATCTTCAGAGGATTTCGTAGTTGGGACAGTTGGCTACCCTAATGTGGGCAAAAGCTCTTTGATAAACGCACTGTTGAACATGAAGAAAGTTTCCGTCTCGCAACAACCTGGCAAAACCCGCAGACTACAGACGATCCCCCTGAAGGGTAGAGGCATCGTTCTTTGTGATTGTCCAGGTCAGTGGTGCAGCCCCTGAGTTTCCTTCAGTAGGAGGGCGCCTGCCCGTTGCAGCCTCGTTGCTTTCCTTTGTACATTAGCAAGCCCAGACGATGGTTTCCGATGTGGTTGCGTTCGCAGGCCTCGTTTTTCCAAAGGCAGTGGCATCTAAGCACATCCTGGTGTTGAATGGAGTTGTTCCAGTCGACGAGATGCGGTCAGGCAGATGTACCCTCTTCTCTTATAGTGCTATTTGCATATCCCATTCTTACAGTGGAGATTCTAGGGGCCATTTGCCACTGGCACAAATATGTTGTTGACAACACACGGGAATGTGCACACGCTGTGTAGCTTGGGAGATGCAAACGTGTTGGTTAACTTCTTTTAAGCTCCCTGGGTTTCTCGTTGTTCAGGTAGGGTCGCTGCATGCAGGCTTTGCGTTGTGTTGCTCTCTGTCTGTCTCAGTGGGAATTACCTCCCGTCTGTGCAGCTGATATGCGACGCGATTCCGTACACTTTAATTCAGCATTACGGAATAACCGCCGACGCCTATCGAGCTGCATACAAAGCTTCTCAGTACGGCGGGGAAAGTGGGGGCGGGCGAAAAACGAATGGCCCTGCAAAGCCATTTGAGCGTATCGAGGCTTTGCATGTGCTGGGAGCAGTAGCCAGTCATCGTCACTTTGTTTCTGGAGGTAAGGGAGGGCAGTTGGATATGTACCGCGCGGCGAAGCTGATTTTGAGAGACTTCACGACAGGCCGACTCCGGAGGTGTCATTTGCCCAAGGGGGATGTTTTTGGCGAGGACGAAGAAACTGCCAATATTGAACATTTTCTATCAGCAGTCCGAAGCTCTGTAGAAACGCGAATCGCAGAAGCAGACACTTCAAAGGTAGCCATGCCATGTTCAGCTGGACTAGGTGGCGTTGAGAGTAAAGCCGGCAACTGCGAAAGCGAGCGCAACCAAATGGACCCCATTGATGTATTGCGTGAGCTCGAACAAGACGCAGATCTGCTGGAGGTACTTGAAGGCGGAGGGGATTCTCAGGTAGGCAAAAATAGCTGCTAAGTTGGCGCATTTGTGCTCAGATAGGCTGTACAGTCAGATTATGAGTAGGGAAACGGCATTTAATCGTTGACCTTCGTGATGGTGTTTCTTTTTTCAGGCCGCTGGAGGCAATGCTCCATGTATACTGACCAAGCGTAAGGCACGTCAACTACAGAAACAGATGCTGAAGGGAAAGGGAAGAAGTACCCTGGGAGGGCTTCCCCGCCGTCTCTGACTTATGCCTGCGTGTCTATAATTATTATTTGCCTCATGCGAAGAACTCTCCTTGAGCAGAGATGCCTCGACCCGTTCGATGGAGAAAGTGCATACAAAAACGCAAACGGTTTTTTCCTACGTGCTGGCTCACGGGAATCAAACAAGAATGGTTTTGTGGAGAACACTTCTCCTGTAAATTGCAGTTTCCACGGAGGTCGCAAGCGTCGAGACTTTCCTTACTGTGCATTCATGTGAATGCGTTGCGCCGGACGTCTGTCGTCAACGTCTGGCGACTGAGCACTTTCTACCATTGCCACCCAGTTTAGTTCAACTCAGTTCACCTTAGTCACGCCCAGTACAGCATTATCATGATCACGTTCGCAGCCCAACTGGACCGCCGGAGCGGTATGAGCCAAGTTAGCGGCGCCTCATCGTAGGTGTATCAGCGGCGTCAAGACTTCTAGTCCGACAGTGTAAAAAGGTAGTGCACTATCTGACGTTTCACAATCTAGGTTACTTTACTCCTGTCTAGTACAAGCAAAAAAATAAATTGCTTAAGACGTCATTAAAAAAGTCCTCGATACGACGCCTTTAGGACGTCAGACACCTCGATACTGCTGCGAGGCTCTCACCCCAATTATCGGGAATACAATTTCACCAATAAATAAATAAATAAATATACCTATATTGAGGTAGACATTTTTAAACCTGTATGCAGGCCTACGCATTTAGGCATGTCGAGTCAAGAGAGCCTTAAAGTCTTCAAACAGGTCGGCATTCGCCTCTCCTGTTCACAGAAATGACACAAGACACCGCGTTTCCAAATGAGCAGCGATTCTACTTGCGTCGACCAGGTGCGCTGTCTCTCTGGCTGCGCATTCCTGTGTTTTCAGCTGTTTTGGGGTCGCTGTAGCTTCCGCATCGATAGATAGAGAGAAATAGGGGCGCTGACTCACCGAAAAGGCGCTCAGCGGTTTTAAGGGTTTCCTCTCTGTCTTGCTGTTGATTGTTCAGTCTCTTGATGCTGGCCAGGAAGGCGTTAAATGTTTCGAAAGAAAGACGACTGCGTGCGGCTCTGAGGTCACAATATCGCAGCCACCCATTTGCTCTATCGTGGATATGCTAAAAACTTGTTTAACCTACGCGTATCTGAGACTGCTGTTGCATTTTTCTAACCTGAAGAAAGCGCGACCGTCGGCGTTGCCAGTTGGGTCGTCATGCGGTGTCAAGCTGCAGCGTCGAAAAGAGGCAAACATAGCACAATGAGCGCACCTCACATCTGATCATTTTGCAATTGTGTATTCCTATTTCTCATTTCGTATGCGGTGGCGGGTTCCTCCAGCACCGTTGAAGAAAAAAGGTAACAGAATCGCCTCATTTTGAGTGCCAGAGGAATGCATCTATGCTAAATTGAACTCAATATCGCGGGGTCCGTATTATCGTTGGGTTTAAGGAACGCAGTCTTGTGTAATTATCTAGTTAATTTGCCAGCCCATTTCCTGCCTCACACGGTTCCGTTGTTGGGGCCTGCGCGACGAAAGTCCAGCCTCATGCCCTTAAGGCCGATATCTTCCATAGAGCCGAGCTCTGCAGAAATAAACAAAATGTGATTTCTCTTCATATGTCTACGAAGGACAGAGTTCTTCGATGTTTCAGGGGAGCAAGGGAAGTGTTTTCTCATAAAAATGATTCGTACTGTTGGGGGGTGAGTTTGTCTGACCAGCGACAGTCCTCCTTGCCGTCATCTGGAAAGTAGCGTCTGCTGCTGCAAACTGAAACATAACAAGCAATACCAAATATACATATATGTACACCCGAAACCATCTCCGAGCTCCTCTTCGACAGACAGGCACAAATGCAGAAATAAAATGCACCCATTAGGCATGTGTAACGAGATTTGTCCGTCTCAGTGCATGAAATGCCCCTAGTTTGTTCGACTTCACAGAAAGAGCAAACAAATTACTTCCCTTACTCCTTAGCAACGCTGCTCAGGCACTGCTGTTTTAAGTTCCTAAGTATACATTTTAATGTCTAAGGGCGGTTTTTGAAGATCTCGGCTTACTGGACTCGAGTCATCCGCTTCTGGGCGGTCTTCTTGAATTGAAGTGAGCACCGCTTTCTTAAGATTTTCCAAACGTTGAATATCTTTTTGCAGCTGCAGAGGCGTAGAGAAAGACAGGTTTCAGGCACTTGTTTGTTTGTCCTTTGGCGTTATGCCCAACCTAAAACTGCTAGCTGTGAGGGGAGGCAGCACTGTGGCGTTTACTTTGCGCGTCGTTGCCAGCAGTTGTTTGTTTTCCTCTACTAATTGATTTCCTCGTTGTGTTTGTTCGATCAGTTGGACTTCCAACGCGCTGTATTTCTTTTGCAAGAGCGTCATCTGAAGACAAAGACAAAGCAGGACAGCACCTTTATGCCTATGCTTGTACTCAGGAGTGCTCCTTGAGAAAGCATCCGTTTGCACGCCGTTACGCAAGCAAGCTTGAAACAAGACTACTCTTTCCCACCCCCTTACCTGCTCCCCTCGCTCTGCGAGCTGAGATTTTAGTTGCCTTATTTCTGTTTCTGCAGTTTGTACGCGACTCTTGTAGGCGTTCGAGACGATGCGCAACCCGAGCGCAAGCTGCTCTGAAGATCACACAAGAAACGCTACTCGCGCAAGAGTGCAGTGGCCCTCCCAAACCTTAACAGAAACATAAAGTGGTGAGGAAGTGAGCAATATGCCGTTTTGTATTGCGGAAAGTCTCTGGATTTGGCTGTGTTTGGTGTATGTCCTCTTCTTGCAAACCCAGCGCGGGCGCACGAAAAAACCATGGAGAAACTATATCATGGTGAGTGGCGAATTGACCCTAGCTCTCCTCTCAAAGAGCGCACAAGGTGCAGAAGGCAATGCCTGTTGAGGCAGTGGGGTATTAGTGTGGGAGAATCTCTGCAGTCTCTAAGCCCGCTGGTGTCGCTGTCTGTGCAGAGGTGATGCTTGCAACAGATGAGACCTTCGACTGTTCAGGGTTCAGCGCCCCCACAGTAAACGTTATGAGAAGTATATAAAGAATAAAACTGAAAAGATTTGTTTCTACTTACCGTCGGCATCGCCGGGAAGCCAACTCAGATCTGCGGTGCTGGCGTTCATCTTGAAGTCTGCGGGTCCAGGCGGGAAAACGATGCAGCCCATGCGCTTCAGGCAATAGATTTTAATAGCAATATGTTTAAAAACAGAAGGAAAAAATGAGGTTAAAACCAAGGGGAGAATTTCATGGACCTCTCGGGCACAAATGCGCTGGTTCGATGCTGGCTCTGCAGCTTGCGTGCGTCTGGCTGGAGGGTCACTTGCAGCCAAGTAAGATGCAGAAAAACGCGAGGAGATAGAAGAAAAAGAATGGCAAAAGTAATTGTATAGCACTTAATTTAACTCAATTTTTACAGGTGTCGTTTTTTTGTTGAAGTGCAATATCCAAGCCAACCCTCCAAATTGCCCGTCGTAAGCCACGCGAGTGCAGAAATGTCCCAGCACAGATCTGGGTCGAGTCCACCAGAACAAGTGTAGAATGGTCAATATTCAGACAGAAAAACTATTTAAAATCAAGTGGTGTGTAACGATTGGGAGGATTTGCAAAAAAGGCTGCGTAATGCCCCTTAACCAAAAAGCCACACGCGCCCGCTGCAAGAATGAATCAGTTGACGACTGTTGCAGGAGCCTTCCACTCAATAATGATGCACCATAGCTAGACGTATTGAAATAATTTCGATTCATCTTATTTAATATGCTGCATATATCTGAACGTGCAATTTAGGTGTGCTGGTAGACCAGCAGGTTCAGTGGTCAGCTGGAAGACAGAACCCCTGGAGCTCACTTTGACCTGCCTTCTTGAGAATTCCAACTGGAAACCCAAGTTAAACGGCAAATAAAGTTTATTTCGGTTTTTCTGCAGAGCAGTTCTGTTGGTTAGAAAAAGTAGTGGACGTCTGGCTCTCCTCGGCCGGACCAAACATCACAGACAGATATTCACTTCGGTATTTCGGTTGGTAGGAAAGGGTGGGGGATTTTATAAGAGGGAGCAGCGCAGAAAATGAACATAAGTCTTCTTGTATAGCCGCGGCCACCCAGAGGTTCACAAGCCGGAAACCGCCGGTATGACGAATGGCATTGCTCGCCTGCATGCTGCTAATGAGCACCTGTGTAGGCTACACAGCAATTAAACAAAGGAATGCTTTTTCTCAAGAAAGAAACAAGATGGAAGAGAATGAGACCCTCACTCAGGACATTGTTGTAAACCACTTCGCCGTTGAGAGCCACCGTGCCGCAGCCCGACACCTCAGCCCCTGGTAGTCTTTCTGTATTTCCCATATAAAACAACTGTAGAAATAATTAAGATGCATTTCTTTAGGTGTAAATCTTACTCGTTATAGCCCGCAGAAACTGACAAGAAGTGCATTGAATTCTCCCGGCGCCGTAAGCGAGCCTACAAACCCTTTAGCTCCATCAACTGCAGCAGGACGCAAAGACACAACTCACCATCCGCAGCCTGCAGTTAACCAATGAACACTCAACGTTTTTCGGGAAATGTACAAGAGCGCACCTGTGGTTGGACTGTCACAGTTGCACTCCATACAGTAGGTGTGGTCTGCAGGACAGTACAATAACAAGAAAAGCGTTGAGATTGGAATAGGCATCCTACCGGAGACAAGAAATCCCTGTTCTGTCTGCAAAAATGCTGCTTTCAGCTTGTTTTAAAGCAACCGAAATGCACCTCGTATCCGTATTAATATCTACCTGCTTCGCATCCTACGCGTTTACAGACGCATCGGGGGACAGAAGATAACATGCAGAGCAATAAAAACTATTCAGACGGTTTTCGTACCGGTCTGGACCGGCTTGCAGCACCGCTGACAAATCTTAGAGGGCCATTATTAATAGAAATAATAATCACATATTCAAATTTGCTTGAAACCACCTCGGGTGAGCACATGAATCCTGAAACGGGAAGCAGCCACCAAACCGCCGCTGCTGCGGCGACGCTCCAAGTTCTGAGGGGTCTCATGGTCGTAGCTGAAGGCTCTTACTACTGCTACAGTGCTTCTTTTTCAAGCAGCTAGCACTTCCCCAGCGTGGGAGAGCAAATTGATTCGTCGTCGCGAGCTTGTTGTCTGGTGTACGTACAGATTCCCTTCTGCATTCCCTGAAACCGACTGAATGCGTACGTACTAAGCTAGAGCATTTCAAAGGCACATCTTTCCCTAAGAATCCCGTTTTGCTCACTGCGACCCAGCTTTCTCAGAACGCGTAAATAATATACCAACCGCGCAGTTGTTTGCAGCGACGTTCGGCTTTTCCTCTTTGGGAGTGTCTGTATGGCCCTCGTACTAACAACATTCACATTCGTATCTCCATCGTTTAGTATCTTTATCTTTCTTGCACGAGTGCCAAAAAAAGAATTAAAGCCAAGCGTTTTCTGCAGTCGGACGCCCGCAGCGCCTACAGAGGGAGCTAGCGAAGGCTGTGTCGTTACAAGCAACTGCGAACAAGTTTGTTAGTTCGTCTGAATTGCTTGCGCTGAGGAGCGCGGAGGGATAAGGGCTAAATAGCGCGGCGCAGTACTGGGCGTTGTAAATGATGAGCTCAGCGTCTGCATATCCACAGAAAAGACCCGAATTTGTCTGTTTGCTTATAACCTGATAATTTTGGGTGTTGCAAAAGGGTATGATATGAGCTTCAAACTCACCTTGATGAGAATCGCGGCGATGTACTCAACTACTTTATCGCCTGCAGCTTCGACGCTCCCATCAGTTGTCTGTCTCCCTCTCGTTTGCTCTCGCGTCTGCTGCTGCTGCTGGGGCATGTGCTTCTTCGCTGAGAGTTTCTGCAAAAGTTCGCCGATTCCACTCTCAAGCAGACGACGGACGCGGTCGTTGGGGGGCTGTACATGCACTGAGAAGAAGCGAGACAAACGACTGCTGCCTTGTGCAAAAGACAGATCGAGGCCTTCTATAGATATCTCGTAATCAATAGGAGAACCCTCAGGCTGCAAGCATTGCGAAAAGCAAAACAGAAAAGAAAGCAAACATCGACGCGTGAAGCCGCTTCGACACAATGATTTCTATTCTAATCACAGTAGCTGTATTTAATGAATTAAATCCATTAACACCATCATTACGTTTAATTCTTCCTCCTTCAATTTTACCTGTAACTACAGTATCACGTCCTATAGTTGAAAAAATATCTTTACTAAAGGTCTACTTTCTAATCAACCAAATTATATATTACTTAATGCCATAAATACAAAAATATATCTATATCTACACATATTGGAATATTCTTATATAATCTTATTAATGAACAACTCCATGAAGGCAGCAATACGACAATCTGCATACGTACACCTAATGATCAAGCTGAATTCAAAAAGGTGCAACCTAAATAACTTGTCGTACTCTGTACTGAAGAGTGATGTATTTGGCGGCTCTTTCAACAATAAAGAGGGGAGAAAATGCAGCGAGGCTCCTCAACTCCCTGTCAAGCGTCTCTCGCCTGCGGAAACAGATAAAAGCAAAAAGCAGCAGCAGCAGCAACAAACAAACAACAAATAACAAAAAAACAACAAACAGCAAACGCCAGGCAACAAGCAACAAACAACAAACAACCAACAGCAAACAACAAACAAGGAACAAACAAGCAAGCAAGCAAACAAACAAACAAACAGCCTTCTTTCCCTGAAACTGTTTCAGTTATTCCTTCCCGTGTTTGTGATGTTGTGTGTACTCTGCTGCCTCTGCTGCGACCCCTTTAACTTTTACTCCTGATTAAGCCCATCGCTTCTACTGCTGCTGATATTGCAGCTTACTTGGTCTCAAGCAGCCTCATTCTTTCTTGCGCTGGTATCTTCTCCAACTCTTCTCGCGTCAAGTCGAGTCGCGCTTGCCGGAATTCCTCTTTGGTTTTTTCCAGGCAAAATTTGACCTGATATTTGAAGATAAGAAGCGCAAAACTGAATAATCAGCATAATGAGCCCAAGTTTCGAATAAAAAGCTGCCTTATTAATACGCCGAGGAGAGAAACAAACAGAAAAAGCCAGAAAGTACGGCCAAGCGTGACGAGAAGAGGCGCTTACAGATTCCCTCTCTTTCAATTTCAAGTTGATTCTTTGCTTCACTTCTTCTGCTTTTTCCGTCGTTTGCTCCTGCTGCTGCTGCAACTCCTCAAGAGAGTTCTGCAGATGCTTCAAATAAGGAATTATTTCGCTGCCGTGGGTCAGCCAAACGGCGGCGCTGTTGACAACAACGCAAAGAAAGAATAAACGAAAATAGAGGATCACCGACAGTACCAATAAACAGCACAACTGACAACAGCCAGCCAGCAGCAGACAACCAAAAAGGACAATACACAGCAAACAACAGCGAGCAACATACACTAACCAAGCCAAGGAGAAGAACAACAACAGGCCCTCAAGATAGCTCAGGCTGAGTGGGGGCAGCAGTTCCTGTACGCCACTATGCGCAATCTGTCAAGCGCTGCGCTATATACCCCCTTCCAGTTGCATGTGTAAGCATTAATTATTTATTATATATATCTCCTTCACTGTCTCTACTCACCTGTTCTCTAAATTGTGGATTCGGCTGGCCAGAACAGATATAAACCTCCTAACGCCACTCAGCACTCCCACCAAAGAAGACGCTAGAGGCTCAGCGCACAGGTCTGTATCGCAGCAAATACAGCGCAGAAGACGCAAAAGAAATACAAACAGACACACAAAATCAGATGCAAATCAAACGCAGCACATCTCAACCCTAAACCCTAAGACCTAAACCAACGCAAAAGCAACGGAAACAACAGCATTTGTTGCAGCTTTCTTTACCAGCTGTCGAGTCAAGTCTAAACAGCTTCATCGCCTTCAACGTCGCCTCTCCCCTTGGGCCTCCATCATCTGCCTGAGAATCGAAGGAGACAACACCAAAAGTACGCGCTCAAGCAATAAATAAATGCCCCAAGCATTGCAAGCAGCTGCTGCTATAAGGTTTAAATAAGCACTAGAGCAGCTGCTAAGATTTATCTCTGCGAAGAGAGTATGAGCTGTTCAAGCACATGAAAGCGTGTTGGCTTGCTGTTCAAACCCAAGTCCTTTGCTCTTTCGGCCTCACCTCTTTTTCAGTGTCTTTCAGAAGCGGATTTGACTTTATTAAGGAGAGCGCAAACAACAGCAACCGACGGAGCTCCCTGCAATGGCAGCAGTAATAACTAAATGTTAATACTATTTATTGTACACTGTATACTTATATTCTTTATTCAATGGTAAATAATCACAAACATTATGGCTGGTCTTGTGCGATGAAATAGATGCAGACAATGTTGCCGTCGTAGTATGAATACATTGGCGGCCTGAAGGGACGAGTAAACTGCATATATTATGTTATATACATTATATTTATGAAGAGTTTGCGCTCACTGGATTTGCAGAAGGCAATCGTCGATTTCATCTTTAAGTAAATGTTGATGCTCAATAAGTTTGCTCTCTCCTTTTCCCTCTTCACTGCCACCGGAGGCATCCCTCGCTTCATCTCCCTTTACAGCGCTGCTCGCATTCGTGGAAGGGAGAGCAGCTGCAGTAGCCAGCTGCTGGCCTGTCGATTCTATGCGCTGAAGAAGCTGCCGAAGAAGAGCAGCTGCATCTCTGCAGAAGTCCAAACCTTCGCTCAGAGACAAATCCCAAGGAGTGGACGAAGAACTCGATGAGCTTGCTGCTGCTGCTGCTGCCACTGCAGTTTGTGCTGCTGCTTCTGCTGCTGGTTGTTCTGCAGATGCGTGGCTAACGACACCCGTTCTTTCCCCATTCTCCTCATGGGTTTGGTGATGATGCGCCTTTCTTGGAGTTGTCCCGGTACTCGATGAAGCAGATGGAAGAATGCGCGAGAGTGGCCTCTTTTGTCTCAATCTGCTCTGAGGGCTTCTACCAACTTCTTCTAATTCTGTTCTGCTTGGAAGCTCAGGCGCCTCCATTGCGAAGAGGAGGGAAAGCTGTCGAGCGTAGGGAAAATCAAACAAGCAACACAGAGATAACCAGCAAGAGGGCAGTTGACTACTGCTGAAGTGTACCGATTGAAACCAAAAAAGACTTCAAATAAACAAAAGATGCTCGAATTCCCGCGGTTTGTTTGTATTAAGACAAACAACCAACTACGTAATGCGTTTGAGACGGTAGACCCGTAGTAGTAGAGGTGTAAGGAGAAATAAACGCATGTCTGTACGCATGAAATACTGAATGCGTCATGTTTAATTCTTAATATTTCCACTTTAAGTAAGTTTTACAGTGTAAAAGATTTCAAACCAAACACATGTACGCATGCAGACTCTTCATCATAACCCCAGCAGACACATTACTCAAGGGCTTAGCAAATTGGTGATCTCCTGTAGAGAGTTGAGAGTCTCTGCTCGTTTTTGTGTTTTACTTTTTCAATTAGAATAAATAAGTTTGTTCTCCGAGAGAGGAGCAACCCAAAAAAAGAGGGAGTGGATGACTCGTAAATCCTAAAAAAAAGGGGTGGGGTTGGATTGGTGTTGAACTGGGGCGATATTGAAGTGGATACGGGAAAGGAAATGTTTTCGCCTAATGTGTTAGGAAAATATGAATTAATGTATTTGTTTTGTTGTCATTTCCCATGTAGTGGCGTACAGGTGCACTGCCCAGTCCCCCTTGTGAAGGCTATCTGGGTTTTGTTCGATTGTTCTACCACCGATATTTAGCACTTCACTCCATTATTGTTTTCTTTCCTGAGTTCTCGATTCAGTGTCACTGCGTTATTCTCCTTCATTCATCTTCCTTTGTCTAAGACGGCTCGGACTACGTGGGTATTTGGTGTAGTGTTTGCAGTATTTCGCACGTAGGTGTGTTGGAAGATGGCAGATTTACTTGCACTTGCGTGCAGGCTCTATAGTAAGGGCAAAGTAAATGATGAAGTGTGTAATATATATATATATACCCTTGGGACCCTGCGCCCAGGCTGTATGAATACTGGCGGGGGAATGAGCTGTATTTTGAGAACTCTTAATTACGCCGACACGACCGCAGTTCGCGACGGTCCTCGGTGAAGACCAAAGAGTTTTGTTACGTTTGGTAGTACAGCATCTCCCATCGGGGCATGCGAGAGCATCGAACAACACCTCAGCAGCTGGGCTACCTGGTGTATAGCGTTGATAGGTGTGAGGCCGTTTTGAAAGTAGAGAAGAGGAAGGATATTTTGACATCCTTTCTAGAATTTGGGGGGACGAACTAACGGCTGAGTACGTAATCAGATTGGCGATACCACAGTATCAGCATATTATGCACCTGAAATTGCTTTTTGAGGGAAAACAGCTTTAAAGACATTCAGATGTGGCAGGTGCTGAGATGGGGGGCAGTGGAGGAATATCTTATTTCTCTGAAAGTATAGTTTCATCTTCTCAATGAACTTGAACTGCACCAGTTGCTATTGACATCCTGTTTATTAGAAGGCCGGGCTTGACAATGGTGGTTATATCTCTGAAGGTGCTGTTGCGTAGCCCTCCCGAATTAAGGAAGCTTCATGACGTGCGCTGCGATGTAGGTTGAGCTTCAGGTAGGCATGAGAATAGGCAATGAAAGAGTTAAGAGAATTTAGACAAGATAAGCTATCGATTGAATTCTACATTGGAGCCCTTACGACAATGCCATTATTTTTCTACTTTTCGGGGCTTTGCCCCTCCCTCTTTTTGTTGATCAGACCCATATTTTACGCACACGCAGATATCGCGCACCGGAGAAGGTTCACAGCACTTTTTGAATGTTGCGATCTCAACATTAAAAGGCGACGCCCAAACCGAAGTAAAGCCAAAGGGCTCTGCTATTAACCGTAGCAGGCCCCGGGTTGCCTGAAGGCCATGCGGCCAACGCGTACAGCATCAGCTGCAACAGCTGCACCACCAAAACCACCATCATCTCCATCAACATCAGAAAGCCATACAACTGACAAGCAAGAGCCGGTTCTCACGGAAGACACAGCGGAGGAAGATACTTCTTCCGCAGCTCTGAATACACCTTAGCAGCAAGAGATGCAGCAGAATAAACGAATAGAAATGGCATCATATACATCGTGTAGTGCAGGACCCACTGGGCATGCTAAGAAGCTGCAACTTTTGCTGTATCAGGAACAACAGGAGGAGGTGCTGCATCCACAGCCGGGGTAGACCTTCGCACTTCTGTAACAACAGGTGCCCCAGTTTGTTGCGTAGGGCAGCGATATTGTTGAGGGTTATCCTGTAGCTGACCAACCGAAACACTCGCAGGACGCTTAGACGCATCAACAAATAGAAGTAGCAGCAGTGCATGCCGCTGGCTTCCTTCGTATCTTTGAAGGGAGTTCTGGCCCAACTGGAGCCCTCCTCTTTTTCCATACCTCCGCCATACCTCGTCTGGCGGCGAGGCATACGAGAGCATATGTTGCTTGGAGGAAAGCGGGGCAGAGAAGAATCATTATCTGTCTAAAGTTAGTATACATTTCTAGTTTCGTACAGTCTGGCTACCTACATAATGAAGGTCGAGTTGGTGTATACCAGCTGCCTACTGAGTTATTGCATAAACCAAAGGGGGTTTAGACATGCACGCATATGATGGGGTTTCCTTGCAAGAAGAGTTGAAGTAAAATGCGTTATTATGCATGAGCGGCCATCCGCGCTCACCAGCGGCGCCAGACCCTCTGGTAGATCTGCGGAGGATACCAAATAATTGGGGGGAAGCCACCCTCCTTTTAGGAAATATTTCTTTGCGTTTGTTTGCTCGACTACAGCTCCCGGCGGTCCTCGAGTAGCATCGATGAGAATAGTCACACCGCGTCTTCTACTTTTAGAGGGCGATCGACAGAAGAAATATAAATTGTAGGTACAGCTAATTCAAATACAAAAGTGCAGAGAAGGCAGATAATGCACAGGATTGACAACTTGTCAGGGGCGGTGTTAATTCGGGTGTTTGTCTGTATGAAGCCGTCGTCATAGCTGTGCAATTATTAATCTGAAGGACAGCAACAACAGAATTTGTCTATAGACCCCCAGAACCCCGTATATAAAGTTTGTTGTGGGTTTATAATTGTTTAATTGAGTTATAGACGTCTGATGCCTCTGCACCTTTACTAAAACAACAGAAAGTTGAATGAAAATTTGAATGGTAGAAACTCGTTGCAGGGTACGATGAGGGGGGCCCCCAACATAGTCTCACCAACATGGTGCAAGGCTTGAATTGTTTGTTTCTCTTTGTTTTATTATTTATATTGTTGTTTAGTATTCATTATTTTCATTAGATATTCATACTGCGTAGAGAGAGGCGAGGCAGATCTGCTGCAGCCTTACTCAGGGGTTGCCGATGCTTCTCTAGCCATACTTACAGGCCTTCTTCTTTTTCTGTCGTTTACTAGATCTAATTCCCATATTCAATCAATTTATGCAGCGTACTTATATCTTTCACCAACTCCTTGCTCTAGGGCAGCACCAATGATAAGAAATATCTTCTAGGAAGAGGAGGAGAGCGGAACCAGCAGCAACGGCGTAAACAGCCCCCTTGACAGCAATCATAAACACCTTCTACTTTAAACATAAATAAAAACAGACATAAACATATTCTTTAAGACGTTCTACTTCGAGCAGCCAGCAACACCTTCTCAGCGGACTCTGTTGTCTTCTGCCTCCCCAGTGGGTCGTACAACTTCAGTGAAGCAACGCAGCTGCTGCTGCTGCTACCACGCAGCAGCAGCAGCAGCAACAGCAGCAGCAGCAACAGCAGCAGCAGCAACAGCAGCAGCAGCAACAGCAGCAGCAGCAATAGCAACAACGGCGGAGACTAGGGAACTTCTGGAAGTAGTAGGATCTGCTGGCCATGAGTGAAGTAGAGGCGAGTTAATACAGCTCAGCACTATGAGAGTAAACAGCAGCGCCCCCTGCAAACAATGAATAGCCGGTTGCAGCAGCAGCAGCAGCAGCCGGAGCAGCAGCGTGAGCAGCTGACTGTAGAGGGCTCTAAAGATGACTCTGTAAGTGCAAGATCGCCTTCAGCTGCACCAGCAGCTGCAGCAGCAGCAGCAGCAACAGCAGCAACACTTGGGGAAGCTGATGCTCCCAACGACGCCAATTGGAGCCCCACTAGCCCCTCACTGGAGACAGTGCTGCGCCCTGCACCTCCTTTCTCTCCTTCTCCCCCCTACCCGCTGCTGCCTCCCTTCAGTGCTGATGCATTTTCTGTTTCTTCTTCCGTTTCATCGCTATGGGCTGAGGCTAGCGAGAGGCCATCAGTCCTGGAGCTGCTGCTGCAGCTGCTGCAGCAAATCAGCAACGATAAAAGGAGCGAATTGTACAAATTCTTAGTCAGACAATCCATTATCCCTTCACAAGAAGCAGACCAACCTGCTGATGCAGCAGCAGCAGCAGCTGCTGCTGTTGCTGCTGCTGATGCGGCAAGCAACAGCACCATCAGTCGAGAGGAATGGGCAGCAAGGGCTGCAGCAGCAAAGGCCGCTGCTGCCACTCCTGGGGTGTATGTACACCCTCCTGATGAGGCGCTTCTACCGGAAGCGATTGATGTGTGCCAGACATCATCAGAACAGCAAGAGCTGCAGCAGGTGCTGCAGCAAATGGCTCTTGCTGCTGCTGCCGCATTCGAGGTCTTGGATATGCAGCCACCTGCTGCATCAACTACAGCGGCTGCAACCACTCAAGAGACGACAGCAGTAGCTCCAGAGGGCCGGAAGCAGCATGATGCTGCATCCGCAGACGCCTCACAAAGCACCCGATTTGGAAGGGTTTATGATGACTCCATTAGCAACAGCAGCAGCCGCAGCAGCAGCAGCAGCAGCAGCTGTGACGAGGATAGGGGAGGGAACAGTGATAAAAATAGCGTCTATAGGAGGGCAGCAGCTGCTGGATTTCCCCCGTTTCGCTCATATGCGGAGGTGTACAGACAGTGGAAACTGTTTCAGCAACAGCTGTTCCCTGCAGGTACTGACATATCGCATTTTCTGTTATTCTTGTGCTCGCCATTACCTGCATTATTTTTTCTTGATCTCATTAGAGTGAATACGGCTTGTGAATATATATAGATTTGTCTGTGTTTGCTTCACGCTGTAACTTTCTTGCAGAAGCATTATTATTTATATTTGCTGTTGTTTGCACAGGCTTCTCTCATTCACTTTTCTTCGGCAGATCGTACATATTCCATTTGCTGCAGCAGCAGCTCCCAGCTCTAATTCCTCTGCTGCGGTCAGCGGGAGGGGCAGCGCTAAGCGACAGATATTTCTTTGAGGGTTTGTGTGCTCTAATTGGAATGAAAGAGGGGTTGTTTGATGCAATTTATAAGAGATTTACCTCTATGAAGTCAGTTTACCCGGAGGTGAGTGAGCTGAAGAGAGAGCCAGAGGAAACGCAAACTCTTCATTTCTTTTTATTATTCTGAACTCCTTATCTCGCTGTTCCCCTTGGTATCTGCTTTTTCAACTGTTTGTTCCTGTAACTGTTTAATACTATTTTTCTAATATTGCCTCCTTAATTGTCGTACTTCTTTCTTCTTTTTTTGCTTCCTTCAGTCTGTTCTGCCCTCTGAAACCGGCTTGGGTTTTCTGCAAAGAGATGCGGGAGGTGCCTTAGAAGAGGAAATGGGGGTGATTCATTTTTGCTGTTGTACAAACGATAGAAGGCCTTCGTCTTTAACGAAATTAATTTCTGCAAAGAATATATTTTCTCGTCAACTCCCCAAGATGCCGAGGGATTATATTGCTCGATTAGTCTTAGATCGAAGTCATTTCACGTTTTGTCTTTGCAAAAAAGATCGCGTTGTTGGCGGGGTTTGTTTCAGGCCCTACTTTCAACAGGTGACAGACGCGCAATAACTCTGAAGAAAAAACTCTCTTTTCCTCAAACCTAGCAATCTATATATATATATAGACACTATATTTTAAAAGGTGTATTTATGTGAATGCACTTTATATAATTCTAATTCAAATACTCGTCCTGGCTTGGGCGTGATTATTACATTCACAGATGAACGAAGTATATGCATCACTGTCCAGCCATATATGGTACCTGATATATTTTAAGAAAAGGAAAGTAAGAGAAGGAAAAGTTTGTGTGAATTCATTGATTTCTGCTTTTGCATGCAGCGGTTTGCTGAAATAGCATTTCTGGCGGTTACGTCTACCGAACAAGTAAAGGGATATGGAACGAGATTGATGAGTCATTTGAAGGAATTTGTCAAGAAAAGTGGAATAGAATATTTCCTTACGTATGCAGGTATGCTGTGAGGCTCAGCTCTATCAGGCTTTCTTTTACTTTCTCTTCACTTCTGTGTGTGCGTTAAGGAACAGTAATATCAACAATAGCTTTGGTTCTTCAAGCTATGTACACGTTGCTTCTCCTCTTTAAAGAGTTTTAGAGGCAGAGAAATCTTCTCAACGATATTTGCTATCTTCTTTCACCCCAACCACTCGAATTTATTATATAATTTATATATATTGTCTATATTATAGATATTATATTTTCCACAGTATATATATCATATATTTTATATATCATATATATTCTATGTATTTTATGTAGTGTATATATTATATATTGTCTATACTTTATAAGAACTTATCTATGATTTCTTGCGGTTGTTTGAACATTTTTGCAGATAACTTTGCCGTTGGGTATTTCAGAAAGCAAGGTTTCACCAGCCGCATTTCTCTCCCTAGAGACCGGTGGTTAGGGTAAGTCAATTCAATTTCGTATGCATGCTGCCCTTTTCATGAGTCTTTTTCTGCTTTCGTCTTTGCACTCTCTCTTCTGTATATCTAAGAAGAGATATCAGACTCTCTGCATGATTTTATGTCTTCACTTGTACGGATTTAGAGTCTCATTTGAACGTTTATATTCACTTCTTCTCTCGTCTTTATTCTTGTCTTTTCACAACAGATACATTAAAGACTATGACGGCGGCACTCTTATGGAATGCCGCATCAGCAGTAAGGTGAATTACCTGAAATTGTCGGCTTTGCTGGACAAACAAAGAAAAGCAGCGGAAGCATGCATTGAAGAAAGCACAACCAAAGTATTGATGCCAGGGCTAGATGTATGGAAGGTGAGGAACAAAGGGAAGCAATTTGTTGCTTTCTCTCGCTTTTATTTCCCCGTGTATCATCTAATTCGAATTACAACATGCCGGTATATCAGCATATATATTTGTTTGCCCTAGTAAACAAACATATAGTAGGCTGCCCTCCCTATATGGAGGGGCATCTTGCACAAGTTTATATGCATTGAAATTTTAAGTAAATACGCACGTTTTTGCAAAGAAGCTGCGTATATTCATTATTCATAGTGGGGGAGTAATGAGTTTCTAGAAGTGGTATATATATTGCATGTTCATTTGTAAAGAGAAGGAGATTTATGTTTTTTATTTGCATCTCAGAAAGACCCATCTCGCGTGCTGCTTCCTGTTGAAGTTCCTGGCCTTGTTGCTGCGGGTTATCGACAACCGATTGCATCGACAGATGGATTAGCAGCTGCTTCAAAAGGGGGGGAGAACGTTTGTTCTACTTCAGAAAGTGCAGCAGCGGCTGCAGCTGCTGCTGCAGCAAGCAAACTGCAGCAAGAGGAGAAGCAGCGACGTTCATTGAAAAATCAAATAGCCGCTCTCTTAGCATTGTTAGATAGACATCCCTCCTCTTGGCCGTTCAGGCGCCCTGTCTCTGTCTCAGAAGCGCCTGATTACTACGAAGTGGTGAAGTATCCTGTAGATATCAGCAGTATGAGGAGAAAAAACAAAAGTGTAAGTTTCTATTTCTGATTACGTAGCACATCAGCATCGTCTCGAGCTTATTTATTCTCTTTCTTGTCCTTTTGCAATTAAAAAAAAGGCTAGCTTCTCAGTTTTACTAAGCAGCTTGACGCCGTACATCATACATTCATATTCATGCAGTATATAAACATATTTATAGTATATGCAAGCTGCTTCCATAGAAACTCCTGGGTGTATGCTGTGGAGTGGTGGTGTTATGAATATTTAAGTGCATATCTTTTTTGTCTCGAAAACAATTATCATTTTCTTCATGTTAATTAAATAAAAATTGTTTTCGAGTTTAAGTGCTGTTAAACACAGGGAAAATCTTGATATGCGTCTGCTACGGTTCTGTAGACAAGATGAATTTTCCTGTATTTTCTCTTATATTATTCTCATTCATACTATATATATAATATATAATATATAATATATATATGTTGTGAGTGCAGGGAGGCTATAGAACAAAGCAGGAGCTGGGTTCGGATATGATGCGAATGTTTGAAAATTGTCGTCTTTACAACAACAGCAACACAATATATTATAAATATGCAGATGAATTGCAGCAATTCATTTGGCCAAAGTACGAGGCTCTCCCAGGCCCCTAATATATATATATATATATATATATATTGTTTGAGATGTTGTTGATCTCTTTAAGAGGTGTTTTAGGAGTGTATCTTCACTAAAGTAATATATTAAATCAAAGTGGAGTTCATTGAGGGGCTTCATACAGTATACGGAAGGAAGAGCAGCTGATATTCACAGCTTTTTCTCTCTTTCTCCCTTTGCATGTTTGAAAGTCTTAGCTTCGTTCGAACTAAGCAGTGAAGGCTTAGAAGACGGGTGAAAGTTTTGAACAAGTTTGCTCTTATCAAGGAAACACTTGCATCGTGTCAATACTCTTTTAGTTATTTATTTAATGAAGGGAAGCAATACAAATTAAAATTAGAATACTCTCCCTTTGTTTGTTTCTGTAGCTTTCTCTACTGCATGCGCACTCAGCAGCATAGACAACAATAATAATCATTCAATTAAAACAATTATTTTTGCAGAAACAATTCATAAATTGTTTCTTTAAAACACCTTCGCCATTCTGAGAGTTTCCTCTCCCTCACCCTTGCTTTATTCGCCTCGTCTGCATGCAGCTTTCTTCTTTAAGCACAGATTTAACAAAAGTATTATACTGGTAGGATCTGCTTCTCCTGCTACTATCATTGCTGCTGCTGCTGCTACTAGCAGCAGCAGGTAGCAACAACAGAAGAGGCAGCAGCGACAGCAGCAGCAACAGCTAAGACTGCTGCTCCGGCCTCTAAACCCTAAACCCTAACCACTAGCAGCTTCTTAACTCTCTCTGCTATTCTCATTTAAGAATATAATTGTGCATCAAAGAGCAGCATATTCCTATATATATTTATATAATATATATATATATATATGTAGAAACTGCAGAGAAAGCTACTTTTTTTGCAAGGGCTTCTACTTCTTCCAGCTCAGCATAAACAATAACTCAGTAATAATAAATGTGTGTATTGCATGCAGAAATGATATTAACAGACTTTTTCCTATTTTTCATAACTTAAGGGTTTATCCAGCGTCTTTTAAGAGAAAGTGTTTCTATGAAGAGTGCCGCGGTGTATCGGTGATATTGACAAACAATAAAGCAGCTGAATAACGCAATAAAAGAAATAATTCTTCAATAACAAATGCATACTTCTTTTACTTTTTCTAGTTTTGTTAAGGGCCTTCAGGTCGGCCCCCAATACCCATCTCGCACCGCGTTCTAAAGCGCTTGCTGACGGTTAAACATTTCTTAGCACTGCAACTCGTTGCTGCTGCTGCTGCTGCTCTTGCTGCTCCTGCTGTTGTTGCTGCTGCTGCTCCTGCTGCTGCTGCCGATGGTCCTGCTGCTCCTGCTGCTATTGATGCTGACTATTGCTGCTGACTATTGTTGCTGCTATTGCTGCTGACTATTGCTGCTGCTGTTGCTTCTGCTATTGCTGCTGCTGTTGCAAGGGCCCCTGAAAAACTGAAAGCATTACCAATCCCCCTTGGGGTGTCTGCACTAAGAAATGCTGTAAAGAGTAGTTAAAGATATATTTTTTGCTCTCAGCAGTGAGAAAGAAGCGAAGAAGAAGAAGAAGCTTTGATTTAAATTCTAAACAAACAGAATAAATATCCTACAAACTTTTCTGCAAACTCAGCGCCTCAGGCCTAGACGAATATTTCATGAAAAAACACTGTCTTCAAATTTATTAGCAATGTACGTGGGGTGTATACCTTTATATTTGTGTATAAATATATAAAGATATATATATGTATGCATATACATATATATATATATAACTGTTTATTTCTTCATCTATTCACCTATAAGGAGGAAGCAGTGGGCGACGTGATAGATAACCTTGTACAAAGCCAGCTATCTAATCTGAGGATAGGGAGAGATATATAATTTAAATTGCAGTCTAATAAAACTTCTTATGCAGACATTTTTTAAAAATATGAATGAAAGCCTCGCCTCTTATCTCCCTAACCCAATATGTTTATAGAAGGCGCTTATAGAAGAAAGCATACTCCAGCAGTACTTCTTTAGAAGTAATACTGCTACTGTCTTTATCTTGAAGAGTACACAAACAAACTCCTTTTTGCTGTCTGTATAGACACAGTAAAGAAGTGTTTTATTATATGTGTTTGCTTGCACGAAGCTGCTTTATATAAAGTTTAGTTAATACTTTCCTATTGACTCCAGAGGAAAGACGCGAAATAAACAAAAAACTCTCCTTGTCTATGTAGAAGTCAAGCTGTATATACAGCAGAAACAAGAAAATATATTGGCGCAACAATTCGTTTGTTTTGTTTTGCTGCAGAAGCAGCAGCAACAGAAGCAGCAGAAGGTAGCGAAGCTTTCAGCTACGCATGCGAGAAGAAAGGAGAGAGATTGTTTAGCTAGATATTGTATCTATCTATAAATGCATGCAAATAAATATATCTTTCTTCCTTCTAGAGTTTATTCATCGGTGTGCAATCGAAGAAAACGAAAAAGACTGGTGGTCACCCAGTGGAAGTTTTTCGTTGTTTTTCGTGAGGAGTTTAGGAGCTGCTGGGGCTGTTTGAACATTTAATTCAAAGCTTTTATATCTTCTCTTTTAAACCTTTTTGTTTTATTTACCTTTACTTCTCTTCTTTTAATTATCTGCTCCTCTCTCCCTTCTCCTCTGCACAACACCGCGCCGTCTTGCGGCCTGCACAGCTTAAGAGGCGATATTCGCATATCTCTTTGGCACTTTTCCCTCAAGTTTATGAATATTTTATTTCTTTTAATTCTTCTTTCACTATTTTACTTCAAATATCAACAGAAGAGCCCAGAAGAAGCATCTACGCATCGCTAGTTGTGCGCGGGCGCGCGTCGCGGTTTCTGCTGCGGTGTATGTACACCTGAAAAGCGAGTTGAATATTTCTGCATTTCTTCTTCTATCTTTAAATCAAAATGTCCATTGTTAGGGCAGACTCACGCCCTATAGAAAATGATGAAGAGGGCGCCTATTTATCCTTCGATACTGCCTCTCAAGGCACGCTGTTTCTTACCTGGAGTAGGTGAGTTTGTTTACCTTTCTTCTTCTTCTTCTTTTGATTGAATTCATTGAAATTTTGTTTCTTTAGCCTTTTTAATTGTACTTATGGCGGTCTTCTAGCACGCCTGAAGTGTTCTTACTCTGTTCCTTTGCTTCCGTCTTACTTCGTGTGTCTGGGTGTGTGTATGTATGCATTACTTTGTTTGTTTATGAGTGTGTATCTCTGTGTATTTCTGGTTCTTGTTTGCATCTACCTTCTCATAGAATGCAACATTTTAATCTTTTCTTTGGGGTGTACGTACACCTGCTGCAGACACAGCGTGCCCAACGCCTTAATGCACTTCACCCCCCGCAAGCCCGTGCCTGCATTTAAATATTCAACAAACCAGGGGAGAACAGAACTTATTAGAAACTGTCAGGGAGATAGTAAAAGATATTTTCAAGGTTGGTGCGCATTCTTAAAGGCAGTGAAGGTGAGGATCGCCTTGATAATGTTTGTTTGTTGTTGTTGCTTTTCCTTTTTGTTTGTTGCGTGTCTGACTGTTTATTTATTTGTTTATTTGTTTATTTGTTTATTCTTCTTTTTTTATTTTTGATGCTTGTTTGTTGTTTCGTTGCTTTCTGCATGTTCTTTGTTTGCTTGTCTGTTGTTCTGTTGTTGGCTGCTAGCTTGTTAGTCTCGTCTTGTTGCCTTTTATTGTTTATTATTATTATTATTATTATTACTGTTATTATTATATATATCTTTATATATTATATATATATTATTTGTATTCATCTCTACATCATAGAGAGAGGATTTTCTTTTTTCTTTGGTTTTACCCCGTATGAGCAGCCGGAGTTGTTTTGTTGTTCTGTTGTTATTTTGTTGTTTCGTTATTTTGTTGTTTGTTTTGTCTTTTCTTTTGTTTTTATATGCCTTCTTTTCTTGTCTCGATATCATAAATGCATGCAAGCCTAGTTGTATGCATGCATGAACACCACATGCATACATTTATTAATGCATGCATTAATATATGCATATCTATGAAACCGAATATATATATATATATGCACGTTTAAATATATATATATATATATATAAACATATATATATGTTTATTATTTATTTGTTTATGTGCATGCAGGCATTTGATGGCGAAGTAACGATGATAGAATCTGCAGGGCCTCTGAAGACGCAGGTGTGGCTGCACAGAGGAGATACAAACGAAGTAATAAAACTAGAAGCAAACACTGCTTATGAATTAAATGCAGTTGACGGGGTTGCTGCTACTCCTCTAGAGAGTGCAGCACTGCAAGCGAAGACACTAACTTCTAATCTATTCAAAGAAAAAGCAGAAAGAGCGGGCGCTTGCATTATGCTCAGCTAATTCTGCTCTGTACATACACATCAAACAAAACACAAAAATATTATTCTTCGTTTTTAGCTCTGCAAATTCATATACTCCATGCACATCAACATGTATGCATGCATGCATATATAATATATATATATATAATATGCTATATATGCATGCATGCATAATCAATGTGGTGAGTATAAATGTAAATATCCAGGAGTTATAATATATCCTTTTGCATGCAAAGGTGCATGCATGCATATTTGCTTGTTGATTTTAGTTTGTTTGTTTGCCTGTTTGTACATTGAAAGAAATAATTGGCGAGTCGAAGCAAGAGCCTCTGTCGATTGCATGCAGAGCTGCATATACACCCCAAGTGCATGCAAAGTTGAATACAAGCAAAACCAAAAACAGCAGAATGCATGCAGAATGATTGCATGCACTTCTTGTTCCCCGCTACAGCTGCTGCTGCCGATGCATTTCTTGTTCCCTGCTACAGCTGCAGCAGCAACAGCAGCAGCAGCAGCAGCAGCAGCAGCAGCAGCAGCAGCGTAGTAGGAGGTTCTTTGCTTCTTTTTGCCAGCCGAAGACAGAGAATTTTCAATGGGAGGGACCTCAGTAGAATTAAATGAAGAAAAACAAATAAATAAATAAGTATAAATAATTATAAATAAATAAATGCATGCAATTATTTATTAGCTGCAGGATATAGACGCAGAAAAACAACAGAGAAAAACAGAGACAGGTAGAGAGAGACAGATAGACAGACAGCGACAAAGACAGAGAGAGAGAGACAGCGACAAAAATAGACAGAGACAGAGACAGAGATAAAGACAAAGACAGACAGATAGACAAAGACAGACAGAGACAAAGACAGAGAAAGAAAGAAAGGAGAGGCATTTGCAAAGCGAGAGAGTTAAGACGAAGCAAACAAATTACAAACAAAAATAACCCAGGCTAAGATATATATATTTTATTTATTTGTATTAAAAATTAATCAACCGAGGTATTTATGCTTTATTTGTTCATTTATATAAAAATAAATGCTCTTTAATGATGTAATTACTCAAAAATAAAGTGCATGCGGGGAAGTGGAAGTTAAAGACAGACAAACAAACAAATATAAAAAAATGCAGAGCAAGGAGCAAACAAAAGAAATATATGCACAGAGAGATAAACAGAATAAACACATAAATAAAAAACAAATTAACAAATATGCTGCGGGTGTTTACTTAAAAGAAATTAAAAAGAAAGAATCTGTTTCTTTAAAGAATCTGCTGCTGCTGCTGCTGCTGCTGCAGTTTGTTTAGAATAGAGATTCTGCTGCTGCTGCTGCTGCTGCTGCAGTTTGTTTAGAATAGAGATTCTGCTGCTGCTGCAGTTTGTTTAGAATAGAGATTCTGCTGTTGTTGCAGTTTGTGTAGAACAGAGATTGTGCTGCTGCTGCTGCAGCTGCTGCAGTTTGTTTAGAATAGAGATTCTGCTGCTGCTGCTGCTCTTTGTTTAGAATAGAGAATCTGCTGCTGCTGCTGCTGCTGCTGCTGCTGCTGCTGCTGTTGCAGTTTGTTTAGAATAGAGAAACTGCTGCTGCTGCTGCTGTTGCTGCTGCTGCTGCTGCTGCTGCTGTTGCTGCTGTTGCTGCAGTTTGTTTAGAACAGAGAGTCAGGTGCAGTGTTGATTTGTCTTTGAAGTCGGAATTTTTGACTACTCCAATCAAAAGTGCGGCCGTAGAAAGCCAAAGAACGACGCAAAGACAAACCCAAGTGCAATGCTGTGAATATAACAACAAATAAATAAATAAATAAATAAATATATTATATAGTTATTATATATATGTATATTTATTTAGATAGATATGTAGATGGACAGATAGACATATTAATACATAGACAGATAACTACACGAAAAGAAAAATAAAGAAATAGAGAAGTCTAAATATATATATATATATATATATTTATATATTTATATATATGAAATATAAATAAAGACAAACAAACAAATAAATAAATAAACAAATAAAATAAATAAACATACAAATAAATAAATACGAAGACAAACAAATAAACGTAAAGACAGACAAATAAAAACAGATAAATAAGCATAAAGATAAAAATAAATACAAAGACAGATATATCTTCAGCTAACCTCTCTTTGAAAAGAATTGATCTATTTCTTCTTCTACTTCTTCTTCTTTTGATTTAATTATTTTTGCAATTGTCTTTGCAAACGCAGTCGGAGTGTCTGTACACTCCAAATTAAAATTAAATACTTCAGAAGAAGAAGAGACAGAAAATTTGTTTGATGCTTCTTCTGAGCTCTCTCTCCTTTTTCTTTGATTATCTATCTGTTCCTCGTCTGCTGCTGCTGCTGCTGCTGAGCTGGGAGCAGCAGCAGCAGCAGCAGCAGCAGCAGCAGGAAATTGACGATGAAATTCAGACTGAGCAGAGAAATCTTCGTTGATGTAACACCGAACGCAAACATCGCCCTACAGTAAAACAAAATAAAAATATATTAAAATTTATTTATTAAACTTTCAATACTAATTATTATTATTATATATAATTATATGTAATGCATCACTGCATATAATATACTATTATATAAAATAATAAAAATTAAAATTAAAATTAAAACAAAATAATAATAATAACAACAACAATAATATATTATATAATTATATACAGTATATCATTGTATATAATATGCATATATTTACATATATATGCATGCATATATAATAAAATATTAATATTATTACTACATATATAATATTTCAAATACGTAATAGACAACCCACAAGCAAGAAGAAACAAATAGAAAGAAAAGTAAAACAAAAAGAAAGCCAAAAGAAATAAATATAATCTAAGGGCTTACAATTAAAAATAATTACAAAGAGATGCTGCAAGCTAAACCCTAAACCCTAAACCCTAAACCCTAAACCCTAAACCCTAAACCCTAAACCCTAGATTACCTCAAAGCCCACTTGAGGGGATATTACGCCCTGCGAAAAAGAAAAAAAAATTCTCCATTCGCTCGTCCAGGAACAACACCTGAATAATATACAAAAAACCCTAAACCCTAAACCCTAAACCCTAAACCCTAAACCCTAAACCCTAAACCCTAAACCCTTAACCCTAAACCCTAAGTCGTAGATTAAATAACAATAAATAATAAATGCACATATTAATAAAAAGTAATAAAGCCCTCTAAAAGACAGCAACCAAATGCAAATTAAACTAATTAATCAATATAAATAAAACTGAAGGAATATTTATACAAATTGTTTTATTAATATAACTTAACTATCTTACTATTATTATTATACAGATATATATTATTTGTTATTTATTATTATTATTATTATCAATATTATTATTTTTACTATTGTTATTACTATCATTATTTCTATTATTATTCTAATTATTCTTATTATTATTATTTCTATGATGATGCTTATTATTATTTCTATTATTATTCTTATTATGATATATATTATATAGAACACAGATATAATATATATAATATAATATATATATATATATTATAATAAATATATTAAAATATATTTAAATATTAACTTTGAATTACTTCTCCTCACCAACAGCCAGCGTTGTTCTTCACCCAAGTCGCTAAGACAGCCGTTAGTAAATATTTATTTTTTCTACAAGTTTGAAGATTTGTTTGTTGAATTGTTTGTTCTTTTATCTTTTTTTGAAGTTTATTTGCATTATTTTCTTCTTTATTTATTTCTTTTGCTTCACTCTGCACGTCTTGTATGTGTTTATCGTGTTGTATTTCTTTATCTTGTTGTTTTGTTTGTTTTTCTTCTTCTTTATCTTCTTTATCTTCTCTTTTAATCTTTAATTCTTTTTCTTGCTCTTTATTTTCTTCGTTTCTCTCTTCTCTCTTTGCAAAGACAGAAGCAGCACGTTCTATCACGGCCGCATTTGTTAGCATATTTTTGAAGTTTTCTTCAGCTGGATGCATTTTAATATACTTCAATAACTCTATTTCCAGGGCTTCTCTGTTGTAAGGCAGAGAACAGCAGCAAAAAATTAATAACATTTGCATGCACTTAACCCCTCCTCTTCATTAATAAGATAAGAAACAGAAAAAATATACAATATTACAGAAATACAGATTAATAGAAAGATAAAAAGAAACAGATTAAAAAAATAATTTAAATACAACAGAGAATAACAAAAGAAAAGAAGCAAAGATTCATACGAAGGTAAGAAGGGATAAAATAGAAAGAACAACAAACAAATGCAGAAACAAATAAAAAACAAATAGAAGTAAACAAATAGAAGAAGAAGAAAGAAATAGATAAACAAATAGAAGAAAACAAATAGAAGAAAAACAAATAAAACAACAAACAAATAGATAAACAAATAGACGAGAACAAATAAAAGAAAAACGAATAAAACAACAAACCTGTATAATTCAATTTCTTCTACAAATGCCTCAGGCGGTGCTTCGCTAACTTGAGAGACAATTAACGTCTGAAGGATAAAACAAATTTTTCTTCTTTTGTTTATAAATAAATAAAAGAAGATAAACAAATATAATACAAGCAACAATTCAAAGTATTAGCATCGTACAAAAACTAATTATAATAATTGAAGCTGCAGCAGCAAGAAGGATGAGAAGCAGAAGAAGAAGAAACAAAAAAAGAAAAAAAAGAAAAAGAAAAACAACAGCAACATCAATAACAACAATAAGTGCATGCATGCAATTAAATAATAATAAACTGCATGCATACAAATAACACTAAATTGCCTACATGTACGCATGCGTACAAGTAAGTAAAAACAATAAGATAATAATAATAATAATAAGATAATAATAATAATAATAAGATAATAATAATAATAATAATAAAATAATAATAATAATAATAATAATAATAATAATAATAATAATACAAACAATAATAATACTACAAATAATAATAATAATAATAATATAAATAATAACAATATATAGAATAAATAAATAATAAAAAGTTAATAGTTAAATGCTCACACTGTCAGCTGCATTTACGACGATTTGTTGTCGCGTCTCAGGATGCAGAAATGCTCCGTTTTGCAATTTAGCAGCTTCACAGAGCACCGCCTGATTAAATAAATATATTTAAAACAAAAAATAATATTCATTTGCTTAAATACAACTTATATTTACAAATGCTTCAGTAGTTTATAAATAAATATATATATATATCTTGAATAAACAAGCGTCAAACTATTGTACAAATATATATAAATATATACATATATATGTATATATATATTATATATGTATGTGAATTTATGTATGTGCGAAAATATCAACTAAATTAACAAGCGCTTGAATATTATATTAATAGTGTATCTATCTATCTGTCTATCTATCTATATACATATATATACATATATATATGTACACACCGCATTGAGTATATTCATCTATGCATAAATGCGATGTAATATGAACGAAGTAAGGGGAGAAATGAGAAGAAATAGACAGCGAGAAGACAGAAGAATGCGTTTTTATGTGTTTGTTTTTCTGCATTAATTTAAAAGCAATTAGATATTAGTAACAACTCAATTCACCTGGTAAGAAGACATTTTAAAAGAAAATTCAACAATCTGTCTTTGTTTTGCTGCAGATCTTTGAAGAGCCTCCTCCACAAATCTATTTGAAATATAAGATGGGTCTACAAGCAGCTCGCATGCTGAAGAAGAGAATTAAACAAAAAAAAGAAATATAGAAATATAGAGAGAGACGCAGCAATTAAAAGACAAGCAAACGCCTTCTGTCTAATACTAATGAGCGCCTGAGAGAAACAGTATTCTTTTCAAGAGAATATAATTCAATTTAAAGGGTAGCTATACTACTAGACATGCATATATTATGTTGGAGCTCCTGAGCTGGGGGACGGCATAAACGCTCGATATGTTTTGTGTTTCTGAAATGAAAATAAAGAAGAGAGTAAAAATATATTAAAAAAGATATTCAACTCACTCTCCATTACCTCACGGAGAGCCCCCGGAGGTGAATTATCCACGAAATATTGAATGGCAGCGCGCGCATTATCTTTGTTTGTTTTAGACACATCCTGCTCTCCTTTGCTTTTTGCTTGTCTATTTTCCGAATATTTCTGTTCATCAATACTCATTTCCAGTAAACGAAGTCGCTTGATTCCCTAATCATACTTTGTGGCTGCTAAGACGCGGCAGATTGCAGCTGTAGGAGGCGCCGTTAGAGGTTGCTGGGTGTACGCGGACGAAAATCAAGAGGAAGAGAAGGGGATAGCAAAGAAAAACATCAGCTTTTAACATTCTCGTTGAGTTTCCATGAAATATATCCTCAAATTCAACACCAGGCACCCAACTTGCATGCTGTTGAGGGGTCGCGGCCGAACGCGACTGAGCTGCGGATACACCCGGATGGCTCGGCGCAGGTTCTCGGTGCGGTTGCTCTGTTCTTCGTCTGCGTCTTTTGAGGGGTATATCAGCGAAAATATACCGTATAAACTCATTTTTACGCTTTCTTATTCTTATTTTCCCGCCCAACTCCCGAAAACCAGCAGCTTTCCCTCCTGTGCATCTCCCAGCTGAGCACTGCTAGCTCAGCGTCTCGGTTCGAGAGCATCGGAGATCGTCGGACTGTTGCTCGCTGCTGGAGAGTTTTGTTTGCTTTTCAACTTCTTCATAATTGTGATTTATTTCTTCCTAAAGTACTTTGACTATAATTTTCTCGCATAACTTCCGTCGTCTGCTCCGCAGCCTCCAGGCAGCGGCGGTGTCGTGGCTGCCCAGGCCAGCGGGACGGCATTGTTGAGAGCGTTTCGTGTTTTGCGGTTATTTATGCAGATTGCTTCTTGATATTAAGTTTATTCTTGAATTTATCCAAGGGATTTAGGAGCAGTTTACCCTTTTGTTTCCCTTTTTGACAGAGCCGCGTCGCCTCCGAACTTCGATGCCTCCGGTGTTCCCGGGGAGCTCCGCTTTATTTGTTGCAACGGCCGCTTCATGAACTTCTTTTTTCTGCGTAGATGGCGGAGTTGAGGTCAGCAGCAACAGCAGAGGGGCTTAGCTTCTCGCCTTCTATGATGGCTGAGGGTGCCCCTTCTTCATTCTCCTTTCAGAACCGCAGCAACATGATGGGAGGAGAAACTCTACCTATGCAGATCCGCAGCAACAGCAAGCTTTCAGGGTTTAATTCCTTTAAAGAAGTTGCAGCAGCATCACCTGAAAATGCACATTGGGTTGAGAGGCCTCCTTCCGCTACCCCACCTGCTCCTTGGGGAGGGATAAGTGCTGCTGCTGCAGCAGCACCTGCTGCTGCAGCATCTCCAGCAGCAGCACCTGCAGCAGAAGGAGGCCCAATATCCCCTCCCTTGCTTCCGTCTCGCGATATAACTTCAGCTGGATGTTGCGGCCCCATAGCAGCAGCAGCAGCAGCAGTAGCAGCAGCAGCAGCAGGAGCAGGAGCAGAGGGTTCTCCGCAGCTGGATATACACCCGAGCAACAGCAACTTGCATGCGCTGATTCCGAGTAAATTTAAATATAAATTTCCTAGAGAAAGAATGCCTAGACACAGCAGCTATGAGGTGCTTGCAGTTGAAGACAATCCTTATGCTGCTCCTTTGCCCCCTCCTCCGCCTAAGCAGCCCCATAAGAAGAAATCAATATTCGGTATAGCGAAACGCATGCAGCAGCAGCAGCAGCAGAATATGCATTTAATGAAGCGGCCAGACGACCTCTCAGCAGCAGCAGCAGCAGCAGCAGCAGGGGAAGAAGGTGCAGCAGCAGCAGCAGCAGCAGCAGCAGCAGGAGGAAAGGGATGGATGCACGATTTTCGCTGCTTTCTTTGTACAAGTGCTGACTATGTTAGTGATGAACAAACGCAATTAGAAGTTGAGAAGAATCAGCTAGAAGAGGCTTTGATAGAATTTCAAGCAGAGCGGCGATCGCAGTCTCTGCGTCTGCTGCAGCTGAAGAGCGAATGCGAGAAACAAATCGAAGAAAGAGCAAAAGAATATAAACAGTCAGCAGATCAAATACAAGAAACTAAAGAAATACTCAAACAAATACAACGAGAGAGAGATCAACTCCTTAAACAACAACAACAGTAAAATACACATTGCTGCTGCTGCTATTGCTGCTGTTAGTGCTGCTGTTATTGCTGCTGTTAGTGTTGCTGTTGCTGCTGCTGTTGTTGCTGTTGTTGTTTGCTGCTGCTGCTGTTGCTGCAGCTGCTGTTGTATGCACTGACCTCCTCCTCACCTGCTGCATGCATTTAAATAACACCACCAACCATGCTGCTGCTGCTGTTGTTGTTGTTGCTGTTGCTGTTGCTGCTGCTGCTTCTGCTGCTGCTGCTGCTGCAGGACGGACTTATCGCTTGCTCTTCTTCGAGAGCGCTTCGATAGCAGCATGACTAATCTCCTTCATTCAGAGGTAATTTGTTTGCTCTATTTTTTTGTTTATTTATTTATTTATTTATTTATTTGTTTGTTTGTTTATCTGTTTATTTGTTTGTTTATCTGTTTATTTATTTGTTTTCTTTTTTGTCTTTGTTTGTTGTTTATCTGCCGTTTGTTCTCACTGTTCTATTATTTGTCTATTTATTTATTTAATTATTTGTTTATTTATTTTATGTTATTATTTATCTCTTTTATATTTTGTTTATTTTGCTGTCTGTTTATTTATTTGTTGTTATTTGTTTTATTTCTTTTTGTGTATTTGTTTGTTTATCTTCTATATCTATCCTTTCTCGTACCCCTTTAGTCTGTTATTTATATTTATTTATTTATATTTATTTATTTATTTATATTTATTTATTTATATTTGTTTATTTGTATTTATTTATTTGTGTGCAGCCGCAGTCAGTAGAGGCTATCACAGCAAAATTGCAGCAAGTTTACGCCGGGCTGAGCGACGCAATGTCAAAAGTACTTCCGACGGGTAAATACTTTACTTAATAATATTTATTTATTTATTTTATATTTATTTATTTATTTATTTATTTAATATTTAATAATAGTTTATCTAATAATATTATATTTAATTAATATCACATTCAATAATATTTTATTTAATAATATTTTATTTATTTTATATTTAGTAGTATCATATATATATTTAATATTATATTTATCAATATTATATTTATTAACATTGTATCTATTCATATTTATTAATATTATATTTATTAATATTTTATTAATATTTATTTATTTATATTTATTCAGTTTAGATTATAAATATATATATAAATTATATACATATTAATATATTTATTTATGTAGATTTGTATATATTACTTCGGTGTATGTTGTTTGTATTGATTTGTATATAAATATTTTTATTGTTTTTGTTTGTTCTTCTGTTGTTATTTTAGTTTATTTCTTTTGCGTGCGTTTGCTTGCTTGTATCTCAGGCTCTGCTGCTTCAGCAGCATCAGAGGCAGCAGCAGCAGCAGCAGCACAACAGCAACAACACCTTCAATCAGCTGCTGCTGCTGCTGGTGCTGCTGCTGC
>NW_013549754.1:94975-98483 GCF_000499425.1 Eimeria acervulina
ATTATATTTATTAACATTGTATCTATTCATATTTATTAATATTATATTTATTAATATTTTATTAATATTTATTTATTTATATTTATTCAGTTTAGATTATAAATATATATATAAATTATATACATATTAATATATTTATTTATGTAGATTTGTATATATTACTTCGGTGTATGTTGTTTGTATTGATTTGTATATAAATATTTTTATTGTTTTTGTTTGTTCTTCTGTTGTTATTTTAGTTTATTTCTTTTGCGTGCGTTTGCTTGCTTGTATCTCAGGCTCTGCTGCTTCAGCAGCATCAGAGGCAGCAGCAGCAGCAGCAGCACAACAGCAACAACACCTTCAATCAGCTGCTGCTGCTGCTGGTGCTGCTGCTGCTGACTCTGACGGCAGCCCGAAGCTAGCAGCAAAGACAACAGCAGCAAAGAAGAAGAAGAAGAAGATAACAACTAAAAAAGCATTAAAATCTCGCAAGAAAGGCACAACGAAGAGAAAGACTGCCGGGCAGCACACAGTAAAAAAGAATAAAAAAATTAAAACAAAGTCTTCAAAGCAAGCTAAGAGCAATAGTCATAAACAAAGAACTCTGAAGAAGAAAAGCAAAAAAGCACCAGTGAGTTCAAAGGCAGCAGCAGAAGCAGCAGCAGCAGCAGCAGCAGATGCAGCAGCAGCAGCAGCAGCAGCAGCAGCAGCAGCACCCCCTGCTGCTGCTGAAGCCAATAGAGAGGCCTCCAGCTCTTCTTCAATGTTATCTGCTTCGTATTCTCTCAGCCAGGAGGCATCACTGCAAGCAGCAAACCTCAGCAGAAACATTAGCAGCAGCAGATTGGCCGCAATCGCAGCCCAACAGCAGCAGCAGCAGCAGCAGCAGCAACAGAGGCAGCAGCAACTGCAGCTGCTGCTGTATTCAACAGATTCTCAACCAAAAGCAACAGAAGGAGATATGGCTAGTAAAATGCTGCTAGCACGCTTACAGCAGCAGCAGCAGATGCAGCTGCAGCAGCAGCAGCTGCAGCAGCAGCAGCAGCAGCAGCAGGAGAGGCAGAGTTCAAAAGAACTGCTGCACAAGGACAGCACACATGAAGTAAAAGAGGAAGAAGGTAGCAGCAGCAGCAGACGCAGCATGCAGAAGCCTCTGCCTCCAGCCAATGAAAATGCTGCAGCAGCAGCACAGCAAAGAAATCCTAGCGGCACCCAGCAGCAGCAGCAGCAGCAGCAGCAGCAGCAACAGCAATCGAAGCCAGCGCCCTTCCCCACCAGCAACAACAACAACAACAAGAGCAACGACAACAGCAACAACAGCAGCAGCAACAGCAGCAGCAACAGCAGCAGCAGCAGCAGCAGCAGCGATGCATTTAGTTTGATTCGCAAGAAATCTCTCGGCCGTCTTTGGTCTCTGCGCTCTCCGCCTATGATGCCTGTAGGGGTTTATCAGAAGTTTTATTCAACACAAATAAACAACACTCGATCTAACTAACTCTTATTGCCTATCCTCTCCAGCAGCAGCAGCAGCAGCAGCAGCAGCAGAAGCAGCAGCAGCAGCAGCGGCGGAAGCAGCAGCGGAGCAGCAGCAGCAGAAGAAGTACTAGGAGCTGCAGCAGAAACAAAAATACAGCAGCTGCAGCAGGAAGTGCTGCTGCAGAAGCAGCAGCAATGACGGAAACCGCAGCAGCAGCGGCAGCAACTGTTGCTGCAGTAGCAGCAGCAGCAGCAGCAGCAGCAGAGAAACGGCGTCGCTCGCTGCCGCAGCAAAATAAACAATGAATAAATAAATAAATTAATAATACATACATAAACAATAAAATAAATTAAAATAAATATAATAAGATAAATAAAATAAAATAAATATTATAAAAATAATGCAAGCAGATTAATATCTCTGCATGCGGCTTAGGCTGCCCGATAAGCCTTTTTCTCCTTGGTTAAGAAGACAACTTTGTTTAATTAAGTTGTTTATTTATCTTTGTTTATTTTTAATTAAATTACTTATAGTTGTTTATCTTTGTTTATATTATTTATCTATCTAACTTGTTTATTTATCTCTGCTTATTTTTAAATAAGCTGTTTATTTATCTTTGTTTATTTTTAGCTAAGTTTTTTATTTATCTTTGTTTATTTTTAATTACGTTGTTTATTATTATTATTCTTTATTTATTTTTAGCTAAGTTGTTTACTCGTCTTTGTTTATTTTTAGCTAAGTTGTTTACCCGTCTTTGTTTATTTTTAGTTAGGCTTTCTATTCATCTCTTTTTATTTTTAATTAAATTTTTTATTTATCTTCGTCTTTGTTTGTTCAAGTTGTTTATTTATTTTTATTAAAGTTGTTTGTCTTTGTTTATTTTTATTAAAGTTGTTTGCTTGTCTTTGTTTATTTTTAATTACGTTGTTTGTTATTGTTCTTCTTTTTAAGTTGTTTATTTGTCTTTGTTTATTTGTGTTTAAGTTGTTGTTTATCTTTGTTTATTTTTATTGTTTATTTGTTTATTTGTTTATTTTTGTTTTAAGTTGTTTATTTGTGTTTGTCTTTGTTGATTGTAGGCTGTTGTGTCTCTGCTTATTTTTATTTAAATTGCTTGTACTTGTTTATTTGTTTATTTGTTTATTTTTGCTTAAGTTGTTTATTTGTTTATTTTTGTTTAAGCTGTTTATTTGTTTATTTGTTTATTCTTATTAAAGTTGTTTGTTTGTCTTTGTTTACTTGTCTTTGTTTGTTTGCCTTTGTATGTTGTTATTTAAGTTGTTTATTTTTATTTATTTTTGTTTAGGCTGTTTAATTGTCTTTGTTTTAGTTGTTTATTTGTCTTTGTTTATTTTTATCTAACTTTTGTCTGCTTATTTGTTTATTTTTATTTAAGTTGTTTGTCTGTCTCTGTTTATTTATTCAAGTTGTTTATCTGTCTTTGTTTATTTTTATTTAAGTTGTTTGTCTGTCTTTGTTTATTTTTGTTGTTTATTTTTATTTGTTTTTCTCTTTAAGTTGTTTGTTTGTCTTTGTTTATTTTTATTGTTTATTTGTATTTGTTTAAGTAGTGTATTTCTATTAAAGTTGTTTATCTTTGTTTGTTTTTGTTTATTTTTATTTGTCTTTGTTTATTCTTATTTAAATTGTTTGTCTGTCTTTGTTCAAGCTGTTTGTTTGTCTTTGTTTATTTGTCTGTTTATCTTTTTTATTTTTATTTGTTGTGTCTTTGTTTATTTGTCTGTTTATCTTTTTTATTTTTATTTGTTTGTTTATCTTTTTTTATCTTTGTTTGTTTATGTTGTTTATTTGTATTTGTTTATTCGTCTTTGTTTATTTTTATTAAAATTGTTTATCTTTGTTTGTCGCTTTAATTCTTTGATAGTTAGTTGTTTATTATCTGTCTTTGTTTATTTTTATTGTTTATTTATCTTTGTTTATTTTTATTTTTGTTTAAGTTGTTTGTTTGTTTTTGTTTATTTTTATTGTTTGTCTGTCTTTGTTTATTTTTATTGTTTGTTTGTCTTTGTTTATTTTCGTTTAATTTGT
>NW_013549753.1:0-22905 GCF_000499425.1 Eimeria acervulina
ACTGTTCAGCATTCACTTTGCGAAACGGAAAGCTAGGGAAGGCGGAGCATAAGTGAGGGAAGAGCAAAAGGGTTTTAAATGGACTTACGCATTATTAACGCGTTTTCTGATTTGTTTTTCGAAAGAAAAGAGGTCAATATCCGGCTCAATTAAGACATAATTCCCTCGAGTGAGGCTCCGCTGACACACCGGACATGCGCCCTTGGCATTTGTTGATATTACGCCTGTTGTTCCTCCTCCAAATTGTTGTTGAAGACAATTTTCACAAAGTCGATGAGGGCAGACGTCAGAAGAAAACAACTTCTTATCAGCGCAATAGCAGCAATTCGTACAGCACACCGAACACTCGTACTGCTCCATCGTGCAGCTTCCCCAGCAGAAGACGCATCTCCAGAAGTTTTTCTGCTGTATATACACAACAAAATAAGCTGGAAAGTCAACCGCTTTTCAGTGTATCTTTCGGCCTACGTAAATTAGTTGCGTTGGTGTTGTGCAAGGGAGAAGAAGGAAACAAAAAAAAAGAAAGAGAACACCGCTAGCAGCGTACTGCCGCTGCGCTCTGTCCCATTTCTTGAATTAGAAATCACATTTCCTTTTGAAATATATCAACGTCAAAACAAATAAAGAGATATTTGCAATTTAAACTCAAGTTGGTCGTTCCCGTAGACGAAGACCGCATGCATGCATGCAGCACCTGGTGGCGCGTTCATTATAAACCAGGTAACGACAGTGTTAGTTTAATTGGCCTGTATAATTAAACTAAATAAATTAAAACTCCAATTTATTTGTTTCTGTACATCAAATAACTCCCCTAAACATCATACGGCTTCTGACTTCTTGCTGCCTCGCTGACATCCACCGTATTTTGTCTTCTTTTTCTTCTATTTCAACTAGAATGCATTTCTTTGTTCGCTTTAAATGCCAAACTTGAATCAAAAAAGTCTAAAGGCACCCCACAACCAACCCCACGGCGCCCAGCGGCTGAGCGCCGTGCAGGTAGCTTTTCAACATGCGTTAAAGCCTGGGGAGAGGCTTCCTGCTGCGCTGCTGTGCAGCGAAGCAGCAGTTTAATAGAAGAAAGGTAGAGAAAGAGAGCGTCATAAAAAGACATAGCATAATAACACAACGCCCTTCTCTCCCCTTCTTCTTCTATCCCCACCACATGCGTTTTATTTGAATCCGTACTTCTTCTCTACTGTTAATATTCTTTATTATAAAAGTGTATTTTAAAGAACCCTCATGCATGCATAGAACTGTCTAAATGTCTTCGCTAGCAGCCAGGCACACACAGAAATACACTGCAAGACACATGCCATCGACAGACATGCATCTCTGCTGCAGCTGCTGCAGTTGATGCAGCTGCTGCATCGCTTTTTGCTGTTCTTTTTCTGTTACTCCGATTCTTTCCCTTGTAATGTAAGGCAGACAGACAGACTAACGAGAGATGCAGAAGGCGACTGCCTCACACCCACTAGAGCAGCTGCTGCTGTTGCTGCAGCACCAGGCCTTCCAACAGCAGCAGCAGCAGCAGCAGGTCTTGCTGCGTTTAGTGAAGGTACACTAGTGCTTCATCATTAATTGTTGAGTACAGAGGCAGCTGAGAGGTGGTTGAGAGGCCCTCCTCCTCTACAGCCGGAGGCGTGCCTGCAGTGCTGCCGGTTGAAGGCGACAGCCAGACTTCGTCTTCTTGTTGCTTGGAGAAAGCAAAAGGGAGAGAAGAAACACCAGGAGGAACGTCGCTTGCATCTTCGCTTCCTGCTGCTGCTGTTGCGGCTGCTGGTTCTGCTGCCGTTGCTTCGCTCTCGGCCCAGCTGACGCGCTTGGGGGTGCGCGAACCTCCCCTACGGACAGCAACACAGGGCAGCGGCTTTTGCTGCTGCTGCTGTTCCTGCTGCTGCTGCTGCTGGTCTTGCTGCTGCTGCTCTTGCTGCTCTTGCTGTTGCTGCTCTTGCTGCTGCTGCTCTTGCTGCTGCATGTTTTGTTGCTGTTGCTGCGCTTCAGCAACAGCGGAGCTGCCAAGGATACTCTCAGCCACTGGCGCCGCTGCATCATTGCAAGCATCAGCCGCTCCTGCAAGAGCAGCGCCAGCAACAGCATCAACAGCAGCGGCAGCTGCAGCAGCAGCAGCAGCAGCAGGGCGGCGAGACACCCCAGGGCGAATCGTTACCAGCAGCGGATCAGGAGGCCCAGCAAATATACCTGGGGCTACTGCTGCAGTATTGTAAGAAAAAGGACGCACGCGGGGGGCTCTAAGTTGCGGCTGCTGCATCAGCAGCTGCTGCTGCTGCTGCTGCTGACGCCACAGCTGCTGCTGCTGCGCCTCAAGAAGCTCCTGCTGGTACTTCAGCAGGAGCTGCTGCTGCTGCAGCTGCTGCTGCAGCGCTTCCGTAGACATAAGCAGCTGTTGGGGCCCTAGCTGCTGCTGACTCTCCCCTTGAAGGCAACTTGGAAGTTGGCAAGTTTGCTGCTGCTGCGGTGGCTGCTGCTGCTGCTGCGGTGGCTGCTGCTGTGGTGGCTGCTGCTGCTGCAGCACGTAGTATTCGCCGCAGTTGAGAGGCACTGAAGTGCCTGCCCCGTGTTGTTGCTGCTGCTGCTGCTGCTGTACGGGATAGGCCCAAGGAAAAGTAGCAGAAGCAACGTAGCTGTCTGTGGCATTCGAAGCCACCTGCAGCGGAACCTCGCCGTGCAGCAGCAGCACTTGCTGCTGCTGCTGCTGCTGCTGCTGTTCACAGACGGACGCAGAGACAGGCAGCGACTCCGGGGGAGTTTGTTGCTGCTCTTGCTGTTGCTTTTGCTGCTGCTGCTGCTGAGGTGGCTCAGGAAGGTCTGCCTGCGCCCCCTTGAAAGAGCAGCAGTCTCCTGAATCCATTCGCTGCTGCATTTCGTTTCGCTGCAGTTGCTCCAGCTCCTCTTGCTGCTGCTTGTGTTGCTGCTGCTGCTGCTGTTGCTGCTCTGTTGGGCCGTCTACGGGAGCTTCACTGATTGAAAAAGGGGAATAGACAGAGGTAGCAGTGCTGGCGCTGGGGCTTGGGGTGCCGCAAGGCATAGACTGCGCGCTACGCTGCTGCTGCTGCTGCTGCTGCTGCTGCTGCTCCGTTTCTTGCTGCTTCTGCTGCTGCTCTTCTTGCTGCTGCTGTCGTTGCTGCTGCTGGAGATGTTCCGTTTCGATGGAGTCGTCCTCCTCTACATATGCGGGTGTCTGTACACCGGCATCCTCCGTGCGTGTGGCAGCTTCGTTTGCGCTGCTGCTGCTCGTGTTGCTGCTGCTTCTGGTTTTGCTGATGCCGTTGCTGAAGCTCCAGTGTCTCTGCAGCTCGTCTACTGTGCATTCTTCGCTGCTGCGGATGAATGTGCTGGTGCCCACGTCAGGCTGTGCAGTGATGGTGGTTATGGTGGTGATCTGGGTTGTTCTTCTTTCGAGCAGCATTACTTCTTCTGCAGCTTGGCTAGTGCTTTTGCCTGCCTTCGGAGTGCTGCTGCTGCTTCTGCTGCTGCTGCTGCTGTTGCTGCTGCGGCTGCTGCCCGCTGTGCCGCCAGCTCCCACGTACCCCCGTGAGGAACTGAAGTCCTCCGTGCCTGGCCAGCTGTCGTTGTCGTTGTTGTTGCTGCTGCTGCTGCTCTCGCTGCTGCAGTGCTCTTCAGCAGCAAATGAAGGATATGGAGGAGGGCAAGTGGAACGCTGTTTGCTGCTGCTGCTGCCGCTGCTGCTTTGCTCTTTCCTGCACTTGCTGCTCTGCAGCAAGGGGGAGTCCTCACGCTTCCTATTGCCATGCCGCATGCGTTCATCCTGTGTCCGTGCTGCTGCTGCTGCTGCGGCAGCAGCAGCAGCGGCAGCCACTGCTGCTGCTGCGCCCTCCTCTTCGCTAAAGAACTCCTGACCGCGGCCTTCACGCGACCTCGCTGCTGCAGCAACTGCTGCTGCTGCTGCTGTTGCTGCTGCCGCTGCTCTCGCTGCTGTGGCTGCTGCTGTAGTGTCCTGAGTGCTGCTTTTGCTGTAGCTGCTGCGGTGCGGCATTCCACTGGGCCCAGCGCGCTGTTGCGTCCGACCTCGGGCAGCGCTGTACTGTTGCTGCCGCTGCTTCTGCTGCTGCTTCTGCTGCTGCTGCTCTGCTTGTTGCTGCTGCTCTGTCGCTTGGCAATCCTCGTACTTCTGGCCGCTATCACAACCTACAGCAGCAGCCGCAGCAGCCGCTGCAGCGACAGCTGCAGCAGCTGCAGCAGCAGCGCACTGTGTTGTGCCAGACCTTCGTGGTTTTGCTGCTGATGTTGTTGGCAGCAGGCGCCTCAAGAACTGCTCAACAGAATGAGAACGATTTCTCGGGCGTTCTGCTGCTGGCCGTGGTGCCTCCCCCGCTGCTACTGCTGCTGCAGCAGCAGCAGCAGCTGCTGCTGCTGCTGCTCCTTGGTCACCTTCTTGATAAGAATAGGGATTTTCTCCTTCCGCCTTTTGATGAGCGCTGGCCGGCCCGATGAATTTCCTGAAAAGTTCGCCAACGCGGCGCAAACTGGGAGATCGCCCTCGTGCCCCTCCTCTACTGTCTTGCTGCTGCTGCTGCTGATGCTGCTGTTGCTGCTGCTGCGGCTGCTGCTGGTTGTGTTGCGAATATGGGTGGGGCCTGTCTTGTGTTAGTGTTGCGTAGAGTTTGGTGCCCCAGGGCCTCTTCGTGGTAGAGGGGTTTGGGGTTGACATCTCGGAAGGAGAAAGGCAGATCGATTGAGGAGATATCTGAAGGATTTAGAAAGATTAATTAAATATATTTCTTTTCCTGCATGCAAGGACGGGCGGTCTCCGGCTGACAAGAGAGAGCCTCGTGAGGTGTCAGGAGAAGTTAGAAGGAGAAATAAGTCATTCGAGATGCTTTTTCTACTGCATTTAAACTTAAACGAAATAAAAGTAAAAGGCAACAACCATCAGTGGTCCACTGGTCTGTCAGGGAGCGGATGCGGCGGTGACCACTGGACCCCGAATATGCACAAGTGCAGCTGCTTGGGGTGCGTAATAAACTTAAAAATAAATAAATTCGAGGGAAATAAAACGAAAAAACTCAAACTTTGCTAAAGGATGGAGACGAAACTTTCAGAGTGTTGAAGCCGCTAAACAGTCGCGCCCACGGCTGGGAGGCGCACCAACAACCCCACGCGGTGTATTGTGTTAATCGGGAGCTATAAACAATAACTAGCAATTCATTTTAATTAAACAAATTAATTAAGTGTTTAGAATTTATTCTCTGTTAATAACGCTGATTTTATTCACTGAAACATACTCGCAATTCGCGAGAACCACCGTGCAGGTATGGTCACTCAGCTGTACTGCAGCACCAGTAAGCTGTCCCTATATTTATCATGAATTCTATATTAGATTTTTATGTTTGTTTACTTTTAATCTAATATTTTAAAAGAAGAAAAATTGCATGAAGTAGCCAACAGGGGTAGCGGCAGGGAGGAGTGTGCTCTGGACGGGGTGATTATGAAGCTGTATCTCCACAGACACTGCAACAAAAAGAAAATCATTTGAATCCTCTTTCATCCTTTTTACTCTTTTGCGACTCTTTTCTTTTCTTTTGCATGAATCAAGGAAGACAGAAAGTGTTATTATCTCGCCTCTGCGATTTCAATTGTGCTTGTATGAAGTTTAGCTTTGTTGTATGCCGACGAAGAAACCTTTGACTGAATTCTGAAACAAAAGTCACTCCCCCTAATTATAATATGCAATTAAAAATGCAGGAAAATTAAATAAATTGATACATTTATTCAAAATAATGAAATAGAAACAGGTCCTACTGGGATTTGAACCCAGGTCGGCGGATTCAGAGTCCGCAGTGCTAACCACTACACCATAGAACCGTCGATTGGGCGCTTCCTTTTTTTTCGCACATCTTTAAGTTGATTATTTTAATAGAATTATGGGGTGATTATGAAGCTGTATCTCCACAGACACTGCAACAAAAAGAAAATCATTTGAATCCTCTTTCATCCTTTTTACTCTTTTGCGACTCTTTTCTTTTCTTTTGCATGAATCAAGGAAGACAGAAAGTGTTATTATCTCGCCTCTGCGATTTCAATTGTGCTTGTATGAAGTTTAGCTTTGTTGTATGCCGACGAAGAAACCTTTGACTGAATTCTGAAACAAAAGTCACTCCCCCTAATTATAATATGCAATTAAAAATGCAGGAAAATTAAATAAATTGATACATTTATTCAAAATAATGAAATAGAAACAGGTCCTACTGGGATTTGAACCCAGGTCGGCGGATTCAGAGTCCGCAGTGCTAACCACTACACCATAGAACCGTCGATTGGGCGCTTCCTTTTTTTTCGCACATCTTTAAGTTGATTATTTTAATAGAATTATTCCTTTAAATTAAAATAAATGGTTTTGTTTTTATATTGCAGTTTATGCTTGCTTTGTTTTTCCTGTAATTTCTTCTTACATCCAAAAACCAGAAAAAAACAACTTGCGATATAGACACTGCATCGCCTCTGAAATATTCAAAATCTCAGGGTTTTTTCTTAGCTTTTTTCGCTGTCTTTTATTTCTATGAAATAAAATGCATGCAAATTCTTTTTGTTCAATTTCTTGAATTAATTAAAACGAGAAAATATTAACGAAGTGGTGTAAAGCGGTGGCTGACGGTTCTATGGTGTAGTGGTTAGCACTGCGGACTCTGAATCCGCCGACCTGGGTTCAAATCCCAGTAGGACCTGTTTCCGCTTCTTTTAAGCTTTTATTATCGTTATGTTCTGTTCTTGCTCCGTATTCTTTTACTTGTTTTATTATAATTGTCTATATTGTGGTTTTCTTCTGTCTATTTGGGTTTGTTTTTTCTCATGATTTGGTGTCTGTAGTGGATCCTCGCTGTTTGCTGTCTTCATATAATATTTACTCTTGCTTGGTATCCGCAGGCTTATCGGCTGACTTCTTTATGAATAAGACTTCTTCTTTATTTTGCTGTTTCTTTTGTTCAGTGATCAATGCCCCGCCGCAGCAATTCTCCCCTTACCTTCAATTCAATGCAGTTTTATAACTCCTTTCTATAAACCGGGGACAGACGGTCTTGACTGGAGACAGACTCAATTAGACAGTCTCTGTTAGAGACATCTTCTGCTGCAAACAATCTCTCTTAAAGACAGCATCTGCTAAACGACAGCCACTCTTAGACACAGTAATTATTAGGAACAGTCTCTATTAGAGGCATACTCCATCAGAGACATTTTCTATTAGAGACATTTTCTATTGGAGACAGATTCTATTAGGGACAATCTCTATTAGATACAAACTCTCTTACCAACTAACTGCTTCTAATAGAGACACTCTCTCCTAAAGGCAGCCCTTCTTAGAGACAGTCTCTGCTAGAGACAGTCTCTGCTAGAGACAGTCTTTGTTAGCAACAGCCTCTGTTAGAGATAGTCTCTGTTAGAAGCAATTTCCGTTTAAAGAGAGGGAAGGAGAGGAAGGGGGTGGGGCCGGGCCCCTTTGGGGGCTTTTTCTTGAATTGGTCAAGGGTGCACCAGCAGCAGCAGCAACAAATGAAGCGCAGCAGCAGCAGCAGCAGCGCAGCTGCAGCGAATGAAGTGCAGCAGCAGCACAACAGCAACAAATGAAGAGCAACAGCACCAGAGCAGCAGCAAATGAAAAGCAGCAACAGATAAACAGCAGCAGCAGCAGTTAACTCGACAAGCGCAGTTTATGTTTAAACTCCTTTTTCTGTCTCTGTCTCTGTCTCTTTTTATCTTCATTTCAATGTCTGCAAATTTCTTCCTTCGTTGCCTGCATGCCTTCTTACTAACAGCCAAACCTGTTGAGCCCTTTGCTACCGTCTTTATATATATATATATATATATGTATATATATATATATATATATATATATGTTAGATAAATATAAATAATAAGGATGCTGAGAGCCTGAAAAAGCAGCAAAAAAAGCAGAGTTCATCAAAAAAATTCTTTTCAAATTTTTTTATCTCCTGCTGATTTCCTTTCACTCTCGCGCCACCTGCACGACTTTCTTTAGCTGCAGCTAGCTAGCGCTGACTAGCTAGCCACAGCTAGCTAGCCACAGCTAGCTAGCCACAGATAGCTAGCCACAGCGAGCTAGCCGCAGCTAGCTAGCGGGATATCTCTCGCGTGATGGTGTTACTGCTGCAGCTTGCTGCAGCAGTAACGGAACAGCTCTGTAAAGGCTTCTACAGGAAAGATAGGGGTTTTGAAATGAACTAGGGTTTAGGATTCAGCGTTTAGGGTTTAGGATTTGTTAGCAGCATCAGAGAACGCAGAATACTTGCTGGGGGATTAGGGATTAGGGTTTAGGGTTTAGGGTTTGGGGTTTAAATTATATAACCGCTTGAGCCCCAGATGAGTCCACCGCTCAAAGCATCCCTAGCATTATAGGGGTATATTTATTAATGTTTACGTTTTGTGCATGCAGCAGTTTTATTGGTTTTTATTTTCAAGCAGAAAAAAAAGCAGAAAAATATCAATCGGCGCCCCACAGCAACAAAAGAATAAATGGAGGGAGCGAGCGTCTGTCTGCTGTACGTACACCTGCAATTGCATATTTGGTTTTAAAATATCATTAAAAATATTCAAATCAAACATTAATTCTGAGGAGCAAACCCTTCCAACTCCAAGCAATACGATGGACAGACCAGCAGCAACAGCAGCAGCAGCAGCAGCAGCAGCAGCAGCGGCGGCGGCTGCGTATAGGGCCGATGGGGGCTTTTTCTTTAGCTGCTGCTCCGTAGAATTAATATTTAAAGGATTAATTTAATTAAATTTATTTAAATTGTTTTAAAATCCAAACAATAGAGCGCAGAAAGGCAGCAGGAGACACAGCGCAGCATATTGTCGTCAGCAGCAGCACAGCTGCAGAGCTTTGGCTGTTCTCTTAACTCAAACGCCCCTTTCTTTTTATGTTTCTGCAACAATTAGTTAAAATTTTATTCATTTTGTCTCATTTTAATGGCATATAAGGCTGGAAGCAGGGGGGCGCAGCAGCAAGCAGCAGCAGCAGCAGCAGCAGCAGCAGCAGCGGGAACCGCAGCCGACTCCTCTACTCCCCAGGTTGTTGAGGTGTGTGTACACCCCACGCCAACAGCAGCAAAATCTCTCCTTCTCTTCTTCTGTGCTTTGTCCTCTACTGCATTCCGCCGCTGAACCAACGAAGGCGTCAGCAGCAGCAACAGCTGCTGCTGCTGCAGCTGTAGCATTGCTGCTGCTGCTCCTGCAGCTGTTGCGGCTACTCCTTCCGGGCAACCGCAAGGGTGCAAAGCAGCGCTAACATTCTGAGGCTGCTTCTGGGGGCTTGGAGATCACTGCGGCGCGACAACAACACCAGCACCAAGCAGCAGGAGTGCCGTCGGCAGCAGCAGCAGCAGCAGCAGCAGAAGCAGCAGCAGCAACAGCAACAGCTGCTGCTGCCGCTGCTTCTCTAGCAAGCTTCCACGTATTCATTTGGTCCCTATGATGCCCCAAATTGAGGACTCAATGCGACAGCAGCTGCTGCTGCAGGGGCAGCAGCAGCAGCAGCAGCAACCGCAACACCAGCAGCAACAAACCCTCTCCATGCAGCCTCACACACTCTCCCACCCAATCCGGAAGGAGCAGCAGCAGCAGCAGCAGCAGCAGCAGCAACGCTTTGAACAGCACCATGGGTTTTCCAACTTGCAGCAGCAGGTCGCTCCCCAGGGGCTCCAGGCGGGCCAGCAGCAGCAGCAGCAGCAGCAGCAGCAGCAGCAGCAAGAGCAACAACAACAGCAGCAGCAGTGGCAGGGAATGCTGCGAAACACCGGGATCCTGGAGGCTTCTGTGCTGCAGCAGCAAAAGGCATCGGCGCTGCAGCAGCAGCAGCAGCTGCAGTTGCAGGCCTGTACCTCTCTTTGGGCGAAGCAGCAGCGGCTGCAGCAGCAGCAACTGCAACAACAGCAGCAGCAGCAGCAGCAGAATGAATCCACCCTTTTAGAGCTAAGAGAGACTAAGGGCGGCGCTGCAGTGCCCGTCGGTGTTACTTCTGGATGCAGCAGCAGCAACAGCAACAGCAGCAGCAGCACAGACAGCAGCAGCAATAACGCGGGTGGAGCATCTGCGTTTTTTCATAACAGCAGTAGCAGCAGCAGCAGCAGCAACAGCAACATCAGTAGCAGAAGCTTGCCCTCGTCTCCTCTGCAGCAAAGGGGGTCTCTGCGGCTGCAGCTCTCCCCAATGTTGCTGCAACAGCAGCAGCAGCAACCGTCTCATTCCCCTGGAAACGAGCAGCAGCAGCAACAACAGCAACAGCAGCAGCAACAAAAGCTGCTGCAGCAACTCTCGCACTACCGCCAGGCCCCCCCCTTCGTTCGCCGCGCTTCTACTGGCCTTCGGAAGTTCACTCCAAACAACAGCAGCAGCAGCAACAGCAGCAACAGCAACGACAGCAGCAGCAGGGACAGCAGCAGCGACATCGGTACCTGCGGCAGCAGCCGGGGCAGAGGAAGCAGCACCAACTCCAGGCGTCTGCCTGAACTTCCGCAGTTGCTGCAGCCTCCTCCAGTGCTGCAGCAAAACTTGTGGCAGCAGCAGCAACAGCAGCAGAGCCTGCTTAGCGGCAGCAGCAAACAGGGAACCTTTTCTCCTACCTTTGAGGCAACCACACCCAACAGCAACAGATGCTCTGCGGCAGCAGCGAATTCACCAGCAGCAGCGGCAACGCTAGCAGCAACAACAGCAGCAGCACCAGCAACAGCAACAGCAGCAACAGCAGCGGCAGCAGCAGCAACAGCAGCAACTGGGGTGCCCCAGATCGATTGCAAACCCACCCTAGCAAACGCGGCACTTCCTGCTCCTGCTGCTGCAGTGGAGCAGCAGCAGCAGCAGCTGCTGCTGCTGCTTCAACAGCGTCAGCAGCAGCTGCAACAGCAACAGCAGCAGCAGCAGCAGAAGCAGCTGCAGCTGCAGCTGCAGCAGCAGTCGCCGCAGCAACGGATTCACGTTGCTTCGTCGCATGAGGCATTGTTAGAGGAAGTAGCAGCAGTTGAGGCTGTTGCAGCAGCAGCAGCTGCTGCAGCAGTTGACGCTGCTGCTGCTGCCAGGATGCGTGACTTTGCTGCGGCAAGGAACAGCAGAATATCTGCTGCTTGCGTCGGCCCAAGGTCGCCCAAGCAGCAGCAGCAGCAGCAGCTACTGCAGCAGCTGCAGCAGCTGCAGCTGGAAGCAATCGAAGCAGCAGCAGCAGCAGAACAGCAGCAAATGCAGCAAATGCTACCGGCTGTCTCCTTGACGCGCCTTCGTGAAGCGGCTGAGGGCAGCAGCAGCAGCAACAGCAGCAACAGCAACAGCAACAGCAACAACAACAGCGACAGCAGCTGCAACAAGAGCAGTAGCAGCAGCAGCAACAGCAGCAGCCCAAGCCTCTGCGTAAAGGATAGCAGCACTGAATGCACTTGGGCCAGCAGCAGCAGCAGCGACAGTGAGCCTGAACGGGCAGCCAACCCCAGCAGCAGCGGCAATGACAACAGCAGCAGCAGCAACAGCAGCAGCAGCAACAGCAGCAGCAGCAACAGTAGCAGCATCCCCCGAGTTGAAGAACTCCAAACAAATGCAAATTCGGATGAAGACAGCAACTTTAAGTGGCATGGGAACCACACAAGCAGCAGCAGCAGCAGCATCAGCAGCAGCGGCAACAGCAGCAACAGCAATTACGACAACCTGAGCAGCAGCAGCAGGAAGAGAAGCGACAGCAGGAACAGAAGCGACAGCAGCAACACCACTACCGACAGCAGCAATAACATCAACAGCAACATCAGCAACAACAGCAGCAGCATCAGCAGCAACGGCGCAGCAACCCCACAGCAGCAGCAAAAGGCTTTCAGTTGTGGAGAGGAATCCGAGAAGATATTTCGTTTGGTTAGAGAGGGGGCGGCACATAAAGGGGGTGCACAGGCAGCAGCAACAGCAGCAGCAACAGCAGCAGCAACAACAGCACCAGCAACAACAGCACCAACTGCAGCAGCAGCAACAGCGACTACGAGCCCAAAAGCAGCAGCAGTAGCAGCAGCAGCAATAGCAGCAACAACAGCAGCAACAGAGTCAGCAGCAGCAGCAGCAGCCTCACCAACGGTAGCAGCAGCAAGATATCCTGCTGGTGCTGCTAGCAGTACTGTAAACGAATTCTACGAGCCCCAACCAGCTGCAGCAGCAGCGTCAGCAGCAGCAGCACGATCAGCAACAGCAGCAGCAGCAACAACAGCAAGTGAAGCAGCAGAAGCAATGCCAGCAGCAACAGCGACACCGGCAGCATGCAAAAACAGCATTGCAGGGCTGGATCCAGCAGCAGCATCAGCAGCAGCAGCAACAGCAGCAGCAGCAAGGCCAGCAGCAGCAGCAGCAACAGCAATGGCCACTACTGCCGCAGCTGCAGCACGAGCAACATGTGCTGGTGCTGCTTCTTCTTCTGCTAGTGCAGCAGCATATGATGAAGCACATAGCTCTGCTGCTGCTGCTGAGGCTGCAGCAAGTTTGCCGAGCTGTACATACACCTCAAACGAAGACTTCTTGTCCTTAGACAAATGGATGAAGCTGCTGCCCTCCAGCGAAGCTGAAGTCGCAGCAGCAGAAAAGGCCGTGGCTCTAGTGCAGCAGCAGCAGCAGCAACAGCAGCAACAGCAACAGCAGCAGCAGCAGCAGCAGCAACAAGGTGCCCCAAGAGAAGTACCAGAAGAGACTGAAGATGCAGCAGAGGTATGAGACATACGAAAACTAGTTGCTGCATATGTTGTTGCTGCTGCTGTTATTGTTGCTGCTGTTGTTGCTGCTGCTGTGGTTGATGTTGCTGCTGCTGCTGCCTGGAAGCTTTACTTTTTCACTGCTGTTGCTGCAGCAGCAGCATCTGTTCCTACAGCTGCAAATATTGCAGCAGGGCTTGGTGCAGCAGCAACTGCATGCAGCACCAGGATGCCTTAAGATACTGCGAAGCTCTAAGCAAGCATGCATGCGCTGCTGCTACTGCTGTTGCTGCTGCTGTTGTTGCTGCTGCGTTTGCTGCTGCAGCAGTTACTGGACCTACACCTCATCGACGGTGATTTGCTGAGGCAGCACTGGCTGCATGCAGCAGCAGCAGCCGATGCCTTGGAGCCCCAACTGCAGCAGCAGCAGCAGCAAGAGCAACAGCAGGAGTATTCGTTGATCCTTCTGCAGCAACAGAGCTCAGAAGCCGCCAGCATGACGCCGCAGGCCTCCCCCAATACAGCAGCAGCAGCGGGAGCAGCAGCAGGAGCAGGAGCAGCAGCAGCAAAGCGGCGCGACCTTGCTGCTGCTGCGTTGCGGTGTGTGTGTGTTATGCATTCCGTCTGCTACTGGCAGGGCCTCCACGATGTTGCTGCTGCTCTTACTTTTTTGCTGCCAACGCCTTCGCTGCTGCAGCTTGTGCTGCTGCTGCGGAAGCTGCTGCAGCGGGTGGCTCCCTGGTTGCTGCTGCCACCGCAGCAGGCCCTGAACTCCTCTCGCGCTGTCAGTAAACTCTGGTGGTAAGCAACAGCAGCAGCAGCAGCAGCAGCACCAAACAGCCGCAGCATTAGAAGCGGCAAACATCAGCAGCAGCAACAGCAGCAAGCATCAGCAGCAGCAGCAAACAGCAGCAGCAGGAGAAGCAGCAAGTAGCATCTGCAGTATATCTGCACGTGTATATGTATTTGTTTGATATATTTTGGTTGTGCTGCTGCATCTTATCTATTTACAATTTCTTTTTGTGTGTGTTTGCTGCTGCAGCGAGCTGCTGCAGTTTGCTTCTCCGGGTGTATCTGCAGCTATTGAAGAATTAACAGAAGATGGTGCATGGGCGCAGCTGCCTTTAATTCATTCATTGTCCCTTGGGCGATTTGTGTCTCCTCATGCTGCTCTCCTTTCTCTAGAATCTTTCCTTCGTCTCGCAGTAAAGCTGCTGCTGCTGCTGCTGTTCCTGCTGTTGCTGCTGCTGTTGCTGCTGTTGCTGCTGCTGCTGCTGCTGTTGCTGCTGCTGCCGGGGATGCTGCGTTGGCTGCTGCTGCTGCTGTTTCTGCGGGTCTTGCTGGTGCTGCATAGGTGCATCCGCTTAGGCGCTGGCGCCAACCCGTTATATAGAGACCGGCTGCTGCTGCTTCTGCTGCTGTTGCTGCTGCTGTTGCTGCTGTTGCAGGGAGAGGAAGGCGACGCAGGGGTTTGTTATTTGTATTTTATTTTATCTTACATCTGCACACACAGCCGCGGGTTTGCTGCAGAGCCGCAGCGGCTGCTAAACTCACAAGAACCACTGGACCACTGTTTGCTGCTGCCTTGCAACCGATGCCTCCAGCAGCAGCAGCAGCAGCAGCAGCAAACAGATTCACCGCCAGCTGACGGAATGCACAGTGCTGCTGCAGGGCCGGTTGCTGCTGCTTCTGAGATGCAACCGTATGCACCGCAGGACGATGGAAGCAGCAGCACGAGCAGCAGCAGCAGCAAGAGCAGCAGCAGCAGCACGAGCAGCAGCAGCAGGCTCTCCAACTGCCGCCGCTTCCTTGCTCGTCATGTGGGGGGTTTGCTGCTGCTGCTCTCACGAACGCCTCCGTCGGTGCTGCTGCAGCTGCAGCAGCTGCTCAAGGCTTGCAGGGAGTTAGGCCAGCTACTATTCCTGCAGCAGCAACAGCAGCAGCTGCAGCCGCAGCAGCAAAAGCAGCAGAAGCACGGAGCTGCCCTTCACCTCAACACGGAACAGAGACAGGCAGAGCAGCAGCTACAGCAACTGCAGCAGCAGATTGCTGCATGCAGCTGCCTCTCTCTCCCTCCATCTGAACTCCTTGAAGGTCTGGCAGCAGCAGCAGCAGCAGCAGCAACAGCAGCAAAAGCAGCAAAAGCAAAAGCAGCAACAGCAACAGCAGCAACAGCAGCAACAGCAGCAACAGAAGCAGCAATCACTGCTTCTCAGCTTGAACAGAAGATAGCCGGGTTTACAAGGCAAGGAAGTATACCCCATTCGGTTGAACAAATGCAGCAACAGCAGCAGCAGCAGCAGCAGCAACTCAAACATGCAGCAGCAAGAAGCAGCACGGGACAGCAAGCAGAAGCCCTTGTGCTGCAGCAGTTCCTTGACTGTCTGCAGGGTAGGCTTGCATTGTACGTTCATGCAGAAAACAGCAGCAGCAGCAGCAGCAGACACTGGCGTTTGGAAGGCTGTCTTGTACGCATTGTTGATGTGCGGGGACAGCAGCAGAAGCTGATTGCAGAAGAAGCAGCACTTTTGCTGCTGCAGCGCCTCGGGTGCTCGGTTCAAAAGGGCCTCTCCTTTCCTCTCCAGCAGCAGCAGCAGCAGCAGCAGCAGCAGGCGCTGTCAAAGCAACCGCCGCATGCAAATCAAACAGGCCTATTGAGGAGGAGGCCCATCCGAGGTTCTCCTGCTGCTGACAGCGGCAGCAGCAGCACCAACCTGCAGCAGCAACTGCAGCAGCAGCAACAGCAGCAGCAGCAGCAGCCGCGGAAGGATGGAGCTGGTAGAGAGCCCTTGACACCAACGAAGCAGCAGCAGCAGCAGCCACACTCCCCAGTTCCTGCTCGTAGAAACAGCAGCGGCAGCAGCAGCAGCAGCAGCAGCAGGCAACATGTGCAGCAGCAGCAAGCAGAGATATATGATGGCGACGACATCAGAGCGCCGTAAGCAAAACATCTGCTGCTGTTTCGCCACGCCTTTAACGCCTTCCTGAACCCTTTTGCTGCTGCTGCTTCACTGAATATTCCTGCTGCTGCGATTGCTGCTGCTGCATCGAACATTCGTGCTGCTGCTGCATCGAACATTCGTGCTGCTGCTGCTAATGCTGCAGGTTTACAATCAACGTGGTGCTAGAGAGGGGAAGAGAGGAAGCAAAGGAGCAGCATAAAGGTGCTGCACAAGCAACAAAGACACTAAAGACCCTGGCGCAGCAAGGCGTTGCTGGTTAGTTGCTGCTGCTGCTGATTCTGTTGCTGCTCCAGATTGTCGTGCTGCTGCTCTTAACGCCCTTGTATAATCTTTCTGCTGCCCCTGTAGCTGTTGCTGTGCATAGTGACGCTGCTGCTGCTGTTGCTCATGCTGCTGTTGCTAACGGTGCTGCTGCTGCTGCTACTGCAGGCCTGCTGCTGCTAGAGGGCGGGGCCCCTGCTCTTGCTGCTGCAGCAGCGGGGGCCCCTCCTCCGCAGCAAAGGAAAACGACGAATCTAACAGACAGCAGCAAGAGAAGCAGCATAAAGAGCAGCAACAACAGCAGCAGCATCAGCAGCAACAGCAGCAGCAACAGCAACAGCAACAGCAACAGCAACAGCAGCACCAGCAGCAGCGCTCGAAGGTCTCTTCCAGTGGATTGGTTTGCTGCTGAATCGCCAGGCACAGCGCCAGTGGCAGTTAAAGCAGCGAATGCAGCAGCAGCAACAGCTGCAGCAACAGCAGCAACAGCAGCAGCAGCAGCAGCTGCTGCTGCTGCTAGAGGGGTATCAATAGGCACAGAAGCAATCGCTTCCTTTGCCTTCGGTCTCTTTAACTTAGCAGCAGATGGTTTGAAAGAAGAGCAGCAGCAGCAGCAGCACCCTGGGGCTGCACTCACAGCCAAGCAACAGCAGCAGCAGCAACAGCAAGTGCAGCAGAAGGAGCAACTGCAACAGAAAGAGCAACGGCAGCAGCAGCAACAGCAGCAGCAGCAGCCTCCGCTGTTGCTGACTCAACAGCAACAAGTGATGCAGCAGCAGCTGCAGCAGAGACAGCAACCACTGAGGCAGAAACCAGGGCAACAGCAGCAGCAACTGCAACAGCAGCAAGGACTGCAGCAGCAGCAAGGACTGCAGCAGCAGCAAGGACTGCAGCAGCAGCAAGGACAGCAGCAACACCCGCAGCAGCCACAACAACAGCACCAGAAGCAGCAGCAGCAGCAGGACCAGGACCAGCAGCAGCAACAAGAGCAGCAACTACAACAACAGCAACAGCAGCCGCAACAACAGCAACAACAGCAGCAGCTGCAGCAACAACAACAGCAGCAGCTGCTGCAGCAAGACCAACAGCAGCAGCAGCAGCAGCAGCAAGGGGGGGCCGATGAGTTGAAGTATGCAGTAAGCCTGAAGACAGCAGCAACGCCTCCGCTTCTGTCTCCTTCTGTCTCTGCCTCTCTTCCCTCTAAACCTCAGAAGCAAAATGATTCATTTTTTCTCAAGCTAGCTGCACACCTAAGCAGCAGCAGCAGCAGCAGCAGCAGCAGCAACAACAGCAGTCAGCAGCAGCAGGGAGCAGACACCCGAGGACCTCAGCCTTTCTGGCTGCCTCTGCAGCCAACGCGGCAGACGCTGTCTCAGGCTGCGTCTGGCGCTGCAGCAACTGCTGCTGCAGCAGCAACAGCAGCAGCAGCAGCAGCAACAGCGGCAGCAACAGCAGCAACAACAACAGCAACAACAACAACAGACAATGAGCGGCGTTGGAAGCGGGATGTTGCTGCCTCAGGGGAGCAGCAAATGATGCTGCTGCAGCAGATCCTGCAGCGCCTACGCTCAGCAGACTCAGCGCAGCAGCAGCAAGAGCAGCAGCAAGAGAAACTGCAGCAGCAACAACTACTGCCAGCACGTAGCAGCAGAAGCACCATCCACGCCCCCGCACATCATGCTGCTGATTCACCTGTAGTGCTGCAGTGGCAGCAACGCAGCAGCAACAGCAACAGCAGCAACAACAGCAGCAGCAGCAGCAGTAGCAGCAACACCATGAGGACAGGCGGTATGCAAAGTAATTATGTAGCTGCAGATCGTTCTAAGGTCCGGCGGCTGACAGCGGCTTCTGCTGTGCCTAACTACGCAGCAGCAACAGCAGCAGCAGCAGCAGCAGCAGCAGCAGGTGCTGGTGCTGGTGCTGCAGCAGCAGCACCTGCTGCTGCTGCAGTTGGAAGTATCCTGCCAACGCCATCTACCACGCTGCGCCGGTGCAGCAGCAGCAGCAGCCTTGGTGTAGCAGCAGCAGCAGCAGCAGCTACTACGAGCAGCAGCAAATGGCAGTTTGCTGCTTCACCTCTCAGCAATTCTTATTCCAAGGCAGAGTTGCTGTCTCCGTCTACAGCAGCAAAGCTGCTGCAGCTGCCTGCAGCAGGCAGCTCAGCAGAATGCAGTGTGAAGCAGCAGCAGCAGCAGCAGCAACAGCAGCAACAGCCAAAATTGTTTAAGAGAAGAAGTTTGCTGCTCTCACCCTCAGCAAGAGCAACAGGAGCAACAGCTCTTCGGCGTGACACATAAACATGTGCCAGGTCAGATAGCTGCCTCATTGCTGCTGCTGCTGCTGCAGCTGCTGCTGCTGCAGCAGCTGCTGCTGCTGCTGCACTCCACCAGGGATGGCGGAAGTTGCAGCAGTTTTTTCTCCGCAGCAGCACGGCAGCCTTTCCTGCTGCGACGAGTCAGCAACAGCCGCAGCCCCTGCTGCTGCCGCTGCAGCAGCAGCATTTTTTGCTGCTACTTGTTACTAAGGCGTGCTGTGTCTGTTTGCTGCTGGTTGTGTTATTTTGTTTTGTTTATTCCTCTCTCCAGCTTGAAAATGTATTATTAGCTATGCAGCTTCGGTTGTGCTTGCTGCGACTCCAGCAGCAGCAGCAGCAGCAGCAGGTGCAGCAGCAGCAGCAGGTGCAGCAGCAGCAGCAGCAGGTTTGCATGAGTGCCTGTGCACCCGCCAGTCTGCTTCCTGACAATCTCTAGAGCAGTATGCCTCACATTTGCATCTGCTGCATCTTTTTGTCGCCTGAGGTGTACATACACCGCATATGAGAAGAAATCCTTGCTGCTGCTGCTGCTGCTGTTGCTGCTGTTGCTCGTGCTGCTGGCTGGCTAGCTGTGCTGTTGTTGGCTGGCTGTCGGTCGTGGTGCGTGTCGCTGCAGCTTGCTGCTGCTGCTGCTGTCTGCTGCTTGCTACAGCTTCTAAGCCATAGCTGCTGCTCCTCTCTGGGGTAGCCCTAACACTCTCTGACTGGCTAGCTGTAGCTACCTGTAGCTAGCTGTAGCTAACTGTAGCTAATTGTAGCTAGCTGTATCTAAGTGTAGCTAGCTGTAGCTAGCTGTGCTGCAGCACCTTGTGTCCGCATCGCCTGCACGTGGCAGCCAAGAGATCAAATTTTGCTGTCATTGCTGCTGCTACGCCTTGCAGCGCCTGCTGCTGCTCCTTTGCCCAGCTGCTGCTGCTGCTGCTGCTGCTGCAGAAGCGATGCCGCGCTGCAGCAGCTAATGCCTCCCATTCGCCGCTGTGCTGCTCCAGCAGCGTCGCCCGCAATTCCGGTTGCTGCAGCAGCAGCAGCAACAGCAGCAGCAATGCTGGCTTCAGCATAAAAACGCAACAGCTTAAGAGTGGTCGCTTTTTCATTGGCTGGTCGTGCTGCTGCTGTCATGAATGCTGATGCTGCAGCAAGTACTGCTGCTGCTGCAGCAAATGCTGCTGCTGTTGCTGCTGCTTACGACGGAGATGAGAAGACCGGACTTCGGAGGGGCAACGAGGCCGCTGCTGCACCCTATATATAACTCCTGCAGCAGCAGCAACAGCAGCAGCAGCAGCAGTAACAGAGGCAGACTGAGTGAAACAGCAGCAGCAGCAGCAGCAAAGAGACACAGAGACCAGCAGTTGCTGCGGCAAACAGGTGCAGACAGCAGCAGCAAAAAAGAGATAAACAGCAGCAGTTGCTGCAGCAGAGACAGACAGCAGCAGCAACAGAGACAGCCAGCAGCAGCAAACAGGGACAGACAGCAGCAGTTGCTGCAGCAGAGACAGCAGCAGCAACAGAGACGAGAGGCAGCAGCAGCTGCTGCAGCAAGGACAGGCAGACTCACCTCTAAGTAGCGATGGAGATCCTTCAAAGGCGGCAGCTGATCGTACATTAATTCATTTAAATGCTTCCGCAGCTGCACGCACCAAACAATCTGCTGCTGCTGCTGTTGTTGCTGCTGCTGTTTCTGTTGTTGCTGCTGTTGCTGCAGCAGCACATTGGAAGGCAGAGGGGAGATGTTGTCTATAGACAGCAGCAAGCAGCAGCAAGAGCACATCAAACGCCAGCAGCTGCAGCTGCTGCTGCATCACCAGCCTCTACAGCAGCAGCAGCAGCAGCAGCAGCAATATCAGCAGCAGCAGCAGCAGCAGCAGTACTGGTAGCTGCAGCGAGAATGCCTCACCCTTAAAATGTTATTTTTTCTAAAGGAAGTTAATTCATACCTGAGCGGAGACCAACCACCACGCTGCACATCTGCTGCTGCTGCTGCTGCTGTTGCTGCTGCTGTTGCGGCAGCTGCTGGTGCTGCTTCCACTGCTGCTGATGCCGTCATTGCTGCTGCTGCTGCTCTCACTGCTGCTGCTGCTGCTGTCGTCGTTGCTACGGTTGCTGCTGCTGCTGCTGCGAGCAGTGTTGAAGCTCACCTCTGCCTGCAGTCTGGATCCATGAGGAGGCTGTATATCGTCAGCCAAACCTAAAGCAGCAGCAGCAGCAGCAGAAGCAGCAGCATAAAGACTTGCGTAAGCGCCGCATAGAGCAGCACCTTCTGCTGCAGCAGAAGGTGCTGTAACAGCAGCAACTGTCTCCTGATACTGCAGCAGCAGCAGGTGCAGACGCGAGGATTAGCGGCAGCAGCAGCAGCAGCAGCAATAACAGCAGCGACGACAGCAGCAACGACAACAGCAACAACAGAAGCAGCAGGAACAACAAGACCAGCAGCAGCAACCACAGCAGCAGCAACAGCAGCAGCAGCAGCTGGTTCTTTGCTTCTTGCCTGCGCCTCTGCTTTCGTTATTCGCACATCTCCGCTCTCAACGGCCCTCCATCTAAAACCCAGCAGCAGCAGCAGCAGCAGCAGCAGATGAAATGCTGAGCTAGGCATTGCAGCTGGAGTTGTTGCTGCTGCTGCTGCTGCCAGTCTTGCAGCCGTTCAGTCTCACTTACAGCAGCAGCAGCACCAACAGCAGCAGCAGCAGCAACAGCGAAATCAGTGGTATGTGGTGCAGCAGCAGCAGCAGCAGCGGCAGGCATCAGCAGCCTCAACAGCATAAGCCGCAGCAGCGGCAATAGCAGCAGAACCAGGACGAGCAACAGCAGCAGCAACAGCAGCAGCAGCAGCAGCAGCAGCAGCACTGACTGTTGGTTTTCGTAGGCCTGCATATCTCCCTTTGCATTTCGTCTCCTCCACGGCTGCACCTCCAACAGCGGTACCAAATTAAGCAGCACATCTGCACCCCACAAGCAATAACCCTGCTGCTGCTGTTGCAGCTGCTGTTGCTGCTGCTGCTGCTGCTGTCGCTGCTGCTACTGCTGTTACTGCTGCTGTAGATGCTACTGTTGCTGCTGTTGCTGCTGCTGCAGCTGCTGGTGCAGATACTACTGCTGCTCCTGCAACTGCTGCTGGTGCACCTGCTGCTGCTGCTGCTGCTGCTGCTGCACCTGCTGCACCTGCTGCTGCTGCTGCTGCTGCAGGGCTTACCGCACTGGTCTAGCAGCAAAGTGGTGATTGTCATTTGCAGGTGTCTTCGCTCTTCACAAATAAAACGCAACAGAGACAGCGCGCACATCTCAGCAGCAAATGCTGCTTCCTCCTCTTGCTGCTGCTGCAGCACATCAGCAGCAGCAGCAGCAACGGCAGCAGCAGCAGAAGCTCCTGCGGCAGCTGATTCCGTTGCTGCTGCTGCGGTATTACTCCGAGAGCTCCTGAACAAAGCCAACGCGCAAGCAACAACTAAGCTGCTGCTTCTGCTGCTGCAGCTGCTGCTGCATTGCCAGCAACAAAACAACAAAAGGAGCAACAGCAGTAGCAGCAGCAGCAAAAGCACCACGAATATTCTCAGCAGCAGCAACAACAAGCGGAACAACAGCAGCAGCTGCGGCTGCAGCAGAAGCAGCAACGACTCCCACAGAAACCAAGCTAACAGCAACAGCAACAGCAGAGGCATAACACCGCAGCAGCCAGCAGCAGCAGCAGCAGCAGCACACCGTAGCAGCATGCTCTGCAGCTTTCTGCTGCAGTATTCAACGAGGTCAGGAAGCTGCTCATCTGCTGCTGCTGCAGCAGCAGAGTGAAAGAAAAGAATTTCCAGCACCGACGCCAACAAACCCTCGTGATATATCTAAACGCAAACCCTAAACCCTAAACCCTAAACCCTAAACAACAAACAACAAACAATAAACCCTAAACTGTTATTCATAGACAATAAACAACAAACAAAAACCCTAAACCCTAAACCCTAAACCCTAAACGACTTCATCTGCAGGCAATTCGAATTGTAATAAGGCCGCTCCGCTACATGCAAATTTCCAGCAGCAGCAGCAGCAGCAACACCAACAGCAATAGAAGCAGCAGCAGCAGCAGCAGCAGCAGCAGCAGCAGCAGCAGCTGACAGGAAGATAGGCAGCGAATGTCGCTTGCATTTTGTCTTTGTTTAAAAGTGGGAGGACCTTCTCCTTCCAAACCTCAATCGATATCATTTCCTCTATCAATAACCCTACCTGCAGCAGCAGCAGCAGCAGCAGCAGCAGCACTAGCAGCAGCAGCAGCAACACTACAGCAGCAGCACTAGCAGCAGCAGCACTAACAACAGCAGCACTATCTGCAGCAGCACTATCAACAGCAACAGCAACACTACAGCAGCAGCATTAGCAGCGCTAGTAGCAGTAACACAAACAGCAGCAGCACTAGCAGCAGCTGCGGCACTAGGAGCAGCAGCACAAGCACTAGCAGCACAACAGCATCAACAGCGCTAGCAGCGCTAGCAGCAGCAGCAGCAGCAGCAGCAGACCTTTTGCATATCACAGAATATTTTCTGTGTATTTTCGGGTCCCTGGCTGATTGCTTCTTCGTGCAATGCAGCAGACAGTCTCTCCAGCTGAGCCTGCTGATGCAGCCACCTGTGCATACACCTCAGATACTCTGCTGCTGCTGCTGCTGCTGCTGCTGCTGCTGTGGCTG
>NW_013549753.1:23005-24333 GCF_000499425.1 Eimeria acervulina
TGCTGTGGATGCTGCTGCTGCTGCGGCTACTGGTGGTGGTGGTGCTGCTGCTGCTGTTGCTGCTACTGATGCTGCTTCTGCTACTGCTGCTGCAGGTGGTAGTGCGAATGCTGCTATTTCTGCTGAAACAGCAGCAGCAGCAGAAGCTGCTACTGCTGCTGCTGTTTGTGGCTTTGCATGCAGTATCTTGATATGATGTGGGGTGTATATACACCGCGAGTTTATTTGCTGCACTTGCAGTCTGGTGTATGTACATTACTTTTTATCTTACTCCTCGCTGCCTATCTCTTTTAATTCAAAACGACGCAGCTGTGATATTGCTTCTGCTGCTGCATTGCCGCTGCTGCTGCTCCACAGCAAACCTGCAGCAGCAGAAGCAGCAGCAGCTGCTGCTGCTGCTGACGCCATCTGCACTACTCAGTTCTACTCCTGCAGCAGCAGCAGTAACAACAACAACAGTAGTAGTAGCAGCTGCAGCAATAGCGGCAACAGCCGCAGTAGCAGCAAAGGCGGAGGTAGCAGCAGCAGGAGCGGGAGAGGCAGTAGCAGCAGCAGCAATAGCAGCAACAGCAACAGCAGCAGCAGCAGCATATTTATTCTTTTATATATTCATTTATCGTGTTGAGTTGTTTTGTTCGCATTAGTTGATGAAGATGTCCTGCTTTATACTTCTTTTTAATTTTATTTGTTTTAAATATCTGCAGATTTGTTTTAAAATATATTTTTATTTATTTATTTATTATTTATTTTATTTTAATTATTCATTGCTTCTTCGTCCTTCTCTCTCTCTCTGCTGTCTCGTCACCCACCTGTTAGCTGCTGCAGCGTCTTAGAGGCATAAAGGAATAAAAATATTCATAAGAGAGTTAAAAATAAACTCAGAGTACATTAAATAAATAAAAAGGAATAAAAGGAGTAAAAATAAATTCAAATAAACAAACAAATACACAAAAATATATACACCCCAGGAGGTGCGGTCTGGCCTATTGATAGAACAGCTGATAGAAAGCGAGAAAAATAAAATAAAGCAAAATAAAACAAATTTTTATTTATTTATTTGTTTAAATTAGTTTAAATAATTATTTATTATTTACTTTATATTTTATATTTTTAATTTTAGTCAGTTTCCTCCGTCTACCCGCTGCACTCACCAGACACCTGAATTTGAAGCAGAGGTTGCTGCAGCATTTATATTTATTTTAAATAATAAAATATATTAAATAAACATATTAATTAAATAAATAAAAATAAAAATAAATAACAATACTATTTATATTACTCTTTGCTTCACTCACCACCCTAGCAGCTGTGCTGTTCATGCTGTTAAT